>NW_026623438.1:1172666-1196948 GCF_030028575.1 Malurus melanocephalus
GAAAAAGAAACCTAACCCAAACCACCAAAAACACTTAGAAATAAAAACTACTATCATATAAATAGACATAATTTCTGAGGAGAAAGAAACAAATCACACACACTTATGAATTCTTTTTCTTTCAAATGACAGTAGAAGAAAAAAGTTAATTGTGACATCATTTATCATATGCTTGCTCAGTATATAAGTATTGCTTTTTTCTTTAACCACAACAAAAGCATTTTCTAGACATCTAATAGTAATAGTTGATATTCCATTTTGTTCATTATTTTTCCCAAAGGTAATCTTACCCTTGACAATTGACAGTGCTTTTTATTATCCATATAGATTATAAAAACTCATGTGGGTCTATATTTGGATTATTTAAAACTTGAAGGTGCTTTCTGAATGAATTGTTCCCTTGAATCAGTTCAGTCACATCGGGAAAAATTAAGAGCAGGTTTATTTTAAAGAGTAGGGGATATCCTCAACTTCTGAAGAGAATTCTGCTTAGTGGAGATTATCACAGAGAAAGAAGAAATTAAAAATCAACTCTAGACTATTGGGACTAATTCTCAGAAAACAATCTACTCACAGCCTTGAGTAATGAGGTCACTGGAGAAGCATATTTTTGCTCAAGAAAATGCACAGCAGTGTGTAATAAGATCATCTAATTTCCTATACAGTTCCACTTCAACCACAGCAATTTTTCCTACATTTTATATACACAATAGACAGGAAACATTAAGGAAATCGCTTGTTCAGAAAGATTACTAAACTTACATATAAGCTTTCCAAGACAAACCTTTGCTTCCAAAACTATGCAACATTTAGTATTCCTATAGTGAGAGTTTTAATTATTTAAGATATTTTTAAATCTCCCCGATGTATTTAATGATTTTTCCCATTTGCTTTTAAAAGAAAACTCACACTTTCCTTTCTTTTTTTTTTTTTCTTTTCATTATTTTCAAGTTATCCCATGGATAATATATTTTAACAATAATCAAGCGCCATTCTTAAAATGAAAATATTCCTTCTAGTACCAAAGCACCACAATTTCAATGTCTTTGGGGGGATTTTCCTGTGTTTCAGTTCCAAACATATTTAACTTACATATTCAATATTCTCAGATCTGGCAGTCATCATGTTAGCGAGCTAAGACTGGCTAGTGCATCACTGCTTCTTCCAAAATAATTTGAGATTGAAAGCTTCTTTCATCTTTCTTCCCCTGTGCACTGACTCACCTTCCACCTTTACAAGAGATATGTTATTATCTTGTTCAGTTGACTTTACCACATCAACCCTGACAGGAAGATGAAGTTTCCAGTACCATAGTACACGTCATTTCTCAAGAATATTTTTCTGAAAGGAACATAAATATGAATTACTTTGTAAAACCTCCTGCCATAGTGAAAGGACTTTTCAGGAACTGAAGATTTTTTTTTCCAAGCTTGAGGAAAGGCTTTAATTTTTCAAAGTGATTTTAATCAATGGAGAATAATACTGAGCAGTGACGAACAGACATTCAACTACCATACACAGGCTGATAATAAAGATGAGGATAAGACAATTTTGCATAATAAATGTTGTGCAGAATAAAGACAATCTGCACACTAAAGACARAGTGGACATTATCCCCTCTACAAAACTAATGCACTCACTCAAGTAATTTGAACCACTATCAACTTTTGTAAAAGCAAATTTAATTTTAAAAAAATCCTCTGTGTTACATAAAGTTTGATGTCAGCTGGTCTCTCTTTAAGCTACTCTTAYGTTTTCTCTGTCCTAACACAATTAACAGTCCAATTTAATGTGTAGGGCAAAGTAAATTACATATTTTGTGGCTAGCATTATAGAAAGGAATACTCAAAGGAGTATATTATCTGCTCAGTTTGAGAGAGGGCTTTAGTAGCCAGTTTTGGTAGAAATTTAATTTGAAGATCGACAACATATTTTAGGGACATTGGGTTGCTAAGGAAGATCCTCCTAGATCAAGGAAAAAGTACCGAGAGCATAGACCTCCCACAAAGACTGTCACATCAATTTTTTTTCCTTCTGTTTTTTCCCCTAAAAATAAATAAAAGTCTTTTCTGTTAGTGGTAAGTGCTGGGCTTTATTTCCAGCTCTCTGTGACCACAGCAGCTTGACATAAATTAGAACTGACCTCTATGTGTTCCAGTGGGATCACTATGAACTGGAGTGTGCAAAGACATATTTTGAAACTATTTACATCAAAATTGCTATGACTGCATTCTCTGTAACTTGGATAGAGCTGAGGTTTTTTTTTTTCCTTGCTCTTATTTTCAGGGATTAGAAAGGAGGAAAGGGTTGGAGTTCAGGGAAGTCCCATATAGTTTAGTTCTCCTTTTTTTTTTATATTGTACTATAAAACGTAAAGGAAGATTATATTTTCATGTGTGACTAAGTGGTTACTACAAATGCCTAAAAGTGAGCCCATCTGACCAGATAATCAGCTGCAAAATATAAATTGAAGAAAAAACCTTGATAGTTTAACAAATAGAAGATGCGATTGTGTCACTAAGGACTGAGGGGCAGAAATGCTGAATCATAAAACACAGCTGGTTCTGCCAACAACCCAGAAAAATGTGAAAACCTCAAATTTGCGGTYACTTGGACTTGAGATTTCCCTTTGGTAGGTCTGTCTGAGAGCCAGACCTCCCCATCACCAGCTGGYTGTATTCCACCTGGATGCTCAATTCAACCCAGCTGTGGTCAACAGGCTATCACATCATCAGACTGAGGAGCCAGACCCCTGAACACCTTCACAGCTCATTTTTACTGGGGCTCCCAGCTCACATGGGTTCCTTGCTGCTGTCTCATGGCATAAAGCCTGAAAATACGCAGACATGCTCTAAGAAATTAATGGRTTTTTGTGGGGTTTTCTTATTTGAATTACTATTTCGCTATCTGAAGATACTCTGACTCACAGAAAGAATGAAAACAGATAACTTTGGATAAATTTGTGTAATAAAATGATAAATAACAAAGGGGACAAAAATATAATTTGTGATTTTCTTAAAAGAAATATARTAATATAAAGATTAATTAAAACATACATTTAACATCTGTACTKCCAAGCTCATGCCTTTTTAAACTTTTTKTTTTATTTTTTGTGAAAATTCTGAAAGTTCTGCGGATAGTGCCCCRTTGCTCACAGCGCTTTGCATATCCCAATATTCTGTCTTTCCTTCTCCTCCCACCAACACTGACACGTGCTCACTATCATATGCATTGAATTCCAGTTATTCACTCAAAATTAGACAAGATGCTGTGCCAGGGGAGGTTCAGGTTGGACATAGTGAAGAATTTCTTCATTGACAGGGCTGTCGAACACTGGAACAGACTTCCCTGGGAATTGGTGAGGTACCATCCCTGGAAATGTTCAAGAAAAAACTGGATGTGGCACTTCTTATTACTATGGTTAATAAGGTGGTGGTCAGACAAAGGCTCAAGGATCCTGGAGGCTTTTTCCGACCTTAATAACTCTGTAATTTTATGATAAGATAGGAATTAAATAGGAAGCAAACACTAAGATACTTCTGAAGTATCTTATTGAAATCTGAAATTGAAATTTTTATGCCGTGACTGTTTTCAAAAGACGATTGGCTTTTCCTATTAATGATAAAATAGAATGACATTAGCATCAAACAATAAAATTAACAGGAATTTTATGAATTTTTTGAAAAAATATTATTGTCAGAGTTCTAGGTAGGCCAACATTTAATATTTTGATCATCCCCCCCATCCCCCCCAAGTTTTTGTTAATGATCAGATAGAAACTTGTAAGCAGCCATAATACCTTTATTTGCAAAATAAACTTAGTAAATACCTTTTAAAATTAATATGTATAGTGAAAAAAAGAGAAGAGTTCTAAGTAGGGTTCAAATTCCTTTATCTCTCTTAATGAGAGAACTCGTATATGTTATGAATGGAATGGCTTAACTGTATCATTAATAACAATAAATTGAATAATGAATTAACTGTATCATTAATAACAATAAAAAAAAGAAAGAATATTTAAAAAAAATGAAACCAAACAAACAATATTTCTTTTAGGTTAATGTAAACATCTGCTTTTGTTTTTCATGTATAAGTACTTAAGATTAAAAGAATGTGACCTGACCTTTCTCTCTCTGGAAAAAAATATTCCAACTGTAAAGCAAATTCTATAGCAAAAGCCCTTATTTGAAATTTCTGTTGAATTATGTCATCCAACTTTTGCCAAAATGAATAATCTTGAATTAGCAGTTAGAACAGTGACCTCTGTCTCTTCCTCGTTAACACATTTCAAGAACTTCCTGTATACTCTGTACAATGTAATTGACATTAATACTTTTGCTACTACTGTAAGGCATTTGATTTTGCTTTATTATAATCAGCAAAATAGTATCTTTCAAAATGTAAATTCCTCTATAAACTGAGCACAGCTAGTGTGCTTGTCCTAATGAATATTTTACCTTATGTTAATATACTCTAGGCTGATTTTTGTGGCAATGAAGAGGGAAATTTTCAAATCACATCCAAGCAATGATTCATACAATCTTGAGTAGAGTGAATAACTGAATTTGTATGGAACAATTGGCTCTTGAGAAATGTTTATTTCATCTTACTAACTAAAAATGATCAGATAAGATTCCTAATTTTTAAGTGGCTAAAGATAGGTGAGATAAATCTTGCCCTTGCATCCTCTTGTGAGTGAGTGGTTTAGGATCGCTCAGAGAATCACCATCAAAGATATTAACAAATGTAGCTCCAAGATGTATTTGTACAATCACAACAATATCATTTCACATTTTAAAATAAAAATGTTTAAAAACGGGATCAATAACATGTTAATACTTTCATCCAGTCTTCTTGTCTCACAAAAGCTCCTAATTTAGTAAAGTTCAATACCAGCCAGCCATCTAAACCAGTCTAAATATATGAAGGAATTTCAACAGCAGGCTACTTCTGATGCTAGTTGAAATATTAAATGAATAATGTAACAAGGCAGTAGGTTTCATTTGTCAACCTTTCTGTCCAGATCTCCCAATCCAAAACATGAAGAATATCAGACAGATAGCAAGGAGAAAACACTTGAGAAATTCCRGAAGGTCTGAGTTCTCAGAACTCCTATGCTCTTTCTAAAACTTTTYACAACACGTTTTATTTTTGAGATGCGAGGTAGTAATGGAAATGTGTTCTAAAAACATCCAACTATTTAATAAGAAAATAATTCAAAATAGCACTGATGAGAAGGAAAATTATCTATTTTTAAATATGATTATCTGCCAAGAGAAGAGTGGACAATATTACTAGATAAATTTTAGAAAGCACCAAGCAGAACACAGAAAAAGAAGCCTTCACCTAATATGATCCTTGCTTAATGTGGCTGAACTTGTGCCTGAAGAAACTTGTGGAAAAAGACTAGCATTTTGCCTTATCAAAAATGTCTGCATTTCTACCACCAGTCTGATGTCCAGTGCTGTGTATTTCCTTTCTCAACACCTATGTTTCTGTTGTTATTGCCTCATTCACTGTTTCTGTTACTTCTTAGTTTAATTTTCCAAGTATTCTCCCCAATCTTCCCATACTTGATCACCTATGCAGATCCTTGTTCTGCCTGTATACTATATACCTTATTTCAATGCTGGCTCCTTTTTTTCTCTGTATTCAAACCACTTTTGCTTCTCAGATTCTGCACATATAGGAAGGTGCAAGTAATAAAATTTACTCCCCTTGTTTTTGATGTTTTTATGCTATACACTTTGAAGCATCTGAGAGCAGTCAAAGAAAATCCAGTTTACCTTATTGAAGTTTTGGAGATTTTTGATACGAAAAACTAAGAAGCCTCCAGCAAACTCATTTTACATCACCTTTTCATTTGGCCAGTATCTTGTAGCTTTTGATAAGATCAGTAAAACATGCACCCAAAATAAGAATAATAATTGTAAAATKTCAAATCTCCTACTTTCAAGTAGGGGGGTTCTAGCATGCTGAATGGAAAGGTCAGTAATCTCTTTTTCATATTGATTTTTCTAATCGGCATAGTAATTTTTTTCCCTAACTGTATGTGACCAGCAGGTTGAGACAGGTGATTCTGCCCCTCTACTCTGCTCTTSTACGACCCCACCTGCAGTATTGCATCCAGCTCTGGGTCCTSAGCACAAGAGAGACATGGACTTCTTGTGGAAGAAAGTCAGAGGAGGGCCATGAAGATGATCAGAGGGTTGGAACACATCTCCTCTGAAGACAGGCTGAGAGAGCTGGGGCTGTTAAGCCTGGAGGAGAGAAGGCTCTGGGGAGATATTATTGCAGCCTTTCAATATTTAATAGGGCGATTATAAGCAGGATGGAGATTTTAAGCAGTGTCTCTCTGTCAGAGAGAATAAGAGGCAGTAACTTTAAACTAAAAAATAGAATCAGACTATATAAAAGAAAGAACTTTTTTTGCAATGAGGATGGTGAAACATTGGAACAAGTTGCCCAGAGAGGTTGTAGCTCCAACTCTGGAAATATTCAWAACTACATTGGCTAGATCTCCCAACAACTTGATGTCATTGAAAGTGCCCCTGCTCATTCCAAGGAGCTTGGATTAGATGACCTTTAAAGGTCAATTCTAACCCAAATTCTTCTGTGAATCTATTTTTGAAAGTAGAATTTGAGTATTTTCTGCTTTGACTTTGTTAATAGATTCTGATGAAGACAACAACTATTTTTAAAATAATATATATAAAARAAAAACCTCTCAGGCAGAAAGGCTGTAAAGAATACAAGGCTACATTTTAGGAGTCTTTACACATTGAAACTTAACAGGAAAATTTATCTACAGAGRTAGAATTAACTACTTTGATTTCACACTGATTCAATTAGAGAAAAAATAAGCATTAATGAAAAAACCCTCCACATTTATAGTGCAAAATTTCYAGATGATTCTTATGGCAATTCTATTCTTTGGTTAATTCCTAGCATTTAAAAAAATGCTAATTAAACATCTTTAATCGCAAAGTCACGCTACTTCATATTTTTGAAACATTTGTAAGAGATTGCCAATTTTTTTCATTGAACCAACCACCATTATCAAAATGAACACATGAAATCACTCCATCTTAATTTCAAATATTTAATCAGAATAATGTGTGTCTTGGGGAAAACAGATGCACTCCTATCTGTAGAACGTGTCTTCAAATCCATGAAAAACCAATTAGACTGAAAACAGTACATGCTGCATACAAAGTAGAAAACCTCCTAYAAATTTTATTGTTGCAACACTTTTAAACTTCATATGCAGTTATCAAGGTTCAGTTCCTTCCCCTGTGCAAMTGTTGTATGGCAGCAATATCCATCAATTGGACATTTCGTACACTGATACCAAAATTCAATTTCTTCATATTTGTGCAGAGTACCAATCCCTCTTAAACCAGGTACTTTCTTTTCCTTATATAAAAAWTATTATTGTTCCCACATTTTATTAATATCCCTAGTACTGTCTCCTAGGTAAAAGATTAATTACTTGGCTGTGATTCATAGGAATGGAGCTGCAACTAAATTACCTATGTGCCGTGTCAACCACTTCTTTTGTTGCGTCATGGAGTACTGCTGTTTGAGAGTGGAAACAAAGAAGTATTCATTTTCCTGTAAATTGCCGTGCTCACATCTTGGGGATAGCATCAATAACCCAATCAACAGAAGATTATTAATCTGCAACAAATGTCTTCTGTCATCAACAAGCTTCATCTTTAAAGCCTTCTTCACTTCAATGCTCATTAATTATATTTAGGTCAGCTATACKTGTGCTAGCCTTCCACAGCAGAAAATACTATTTTCTGTTTCTAGTAGATAGAGAAAGGAATAGATCTGCAACTAATTAAAACAAAATGTTGTCTGCCATTTATGAAGAAAATTAGGCATTTCTATAATACTGTTTTTTTGCGATTACATTATACATGGCAGGATCCACGAGAGTAAATGCAGGTAAAGGARGTTTGTACTCTTGTAATTAAGGAGAGTTAAGTCATTTCTCAAATATCAGAAAAGCACATCATTGTGGGGACAGAATTTGGGTGGTTTTGATTTGATGTTTTTGGGGAGTGGAGATTGGTATTAGGGAGTTGTTTTTTTACTCACTACAGCAGTGGGAAATGTAATATTTTGCATTGTGTGCCAATAAACTGTGCTGATATTCCTACCACATATTTTAAGAAGATAACAACATATATGTAAAATAACTAACAGAATCACTGTATTATTTGATTTACCTTATCTATGGTCATTATTGACCCTTTAGTAAATCCGAGTATTGAGTTAAATTGACTTAAATACTATTTAGGGCAGACTGTCATTACATAAAATCTTGGGCAGTTTTATATGTGATAAAATCCTTTTCACATAACCATTCCTATCTCTATATAAATATCTCTCTAAATATATCTTCAATGTCAATAAGCTTATTCTAGAAAACATTTTACCTTGTAATCACAGAACCTGGTCAATATCCTCTCTTTTATATCTGAAAAACATGACACTGCTCCATTGTTTTATATAACATATTGTTCTAGTTCCCTTACAGTWAATGCAGTTCTGCTGATTCAAAAATTTAAGTTTTTCCTTACTTCCAAAACTATGTTACCTTAGAGTTTTCAGTTCTGAGGGCTGCTCTTTTTACTGGTGAAGTCTGATTGTTAGTGGGGAGGGAGATATTTACAAGGAAAATTGTTCTGGATTTAGTTTAAGTTTGAGCTTTCATTTTAAATATTTGGGTTGTTTTATTTCTTTTCAAACTAAAAGTCAGTGTAATCTCCCTCCATGGCCCATCTCTCTCTTCATTTCACTTTTCCACCTATTTGTTCTTGTTTTGAAAAAATATTTCAGTCCTTCTGAAACCCTTGAATTAGTAACATGTAACAATTGTCAGAAGAAATTTTTCTGCACTTTCCAAAATAGTTCAAGAATAGAATCACAAAATCATTTGGGTAGGAAGAGAACTTTCACATCTGAAGAGCAAAAGAATAAAAACTCTGATATCAAAATATTGGGGGATGTTTTAGATTTTTATCATCCAAATATTAAAGTGTGAAGGGGTCATACACTGCTTCTGTATTTCAATATTTGCATTCATAGGTTTTGCCCTTATACTTCTATCTATTTTTTGCTAGCACAAGAAGTTCAATGATGGTTGAAAGATGAGGTTTTATTCACACTAGTATTTTTCTTTGAAGACTTCAGTAATTACAGAATAGAATGTCTTTGATGCAACCATCTCAAAATTAGCTAAATGTATCTGTAATTCTGAAACAGTAATTGTTCATTTTGCAAATGCTAAAAGAAGGGTAAAAAAAAATACACTTCACTGACCTTTTTTTTTCCCTTATGTGACTTCATAAACTGGCCTTTTAAAAATGCATGATAAGGAATAATTAGCTGGTAGCAAGAAAGTATGAGTTTGGGAGTGATTGAATGGCTGAATTGAGGGGATTGGAGGAGTATGTGACAAATTAAGTGTGCATACCAAGCTATGTGTAACACAGTTAAGCGACTCTTCTTGACCAATTTCAACACTAACTCAGCAAGATCATGAGAAATCTTGTTATTACATAAATAACCGCAGCCTTCACATAGGGAAATTATGTAAAGATTTAGCTTTACAAAAGTGATATTGTATGCTCTTAATGTTTCAATTTTTTTAAATTTTGGAAATATTATCAGTGATATCCACCAAAGAAAGAAAATAAAATATACCAAGACTAATTGGTGTGGATGGATTCATATGACAAAATCATTTTAATGGCCTCTAAAATTCTGAAACTGGCTCTGGTTCTACAAGGTACTTAGATGCATTTTAATTTATGTGCAAGAATAGTTTACCTGACATTTGCTCATGAAAGTATTGTGTGGAGTGGGAAGCAAGAGGGAAAGTATCTCAAGATAAAAAAAATCTATCACAATTCATTTGCAAGAAAAGCAGAAAATCATTACCTCTATATAGAAATATTTCACATAGAAATGTGTGAGCTAGTCTTTAAACAAATCCATCTCAGAGTTCAAATCTGTAAGTATGTTCAGAAACTTCACATACCCTATGTAGAGATAACATTTTCATTAAGTTATTTCTAATTCTGATTTGCCAGGTGATTTCACTAGATGGCTACTTAGTATTCTCCATTTGTCTTCAGAAATCACTGTTTGCAATGAGAAAAACATTGTTCTAGTAAGACAGATTGATCAGTCACTTTAATGAAAATTAAAGAATAATCTTTGGGAAACAGCACAGTTTCCTTACTCTTGCCATAAGAGTAAGAGGCAAAGACAAATAAGAAAAAATAGTCTGTCTATACAAAAGAACAGATATTCCAAACGATAATTTTTAACATGCAAGAAAAAAAAAAAGATTATAACCACATGCACTACTTCAAGTACTTTTCCAAGTGATTTTCAGAATTCTACCATGTTTATTTAATTTTTTTCCATGCTTTTTGTATGCTATGATTTTCATATGTATTCAGATGTGTGCTGCGGTAGTTATGAAGCCAAAGGTTGAGCTTTGCCTCAGGAAGTTTAAAACCTCTCATTGACCACAAGCATACTGTAATTTGAAGATTTCCTAAGTATTTATGTGGGATCTGTGGGTGGAGAAGTTCAAGATTTAATAATCTATTGTTCTGTGGAAAATTCAAGGCCAGTTTAGAGAGACTTAAGCCAATTCCTTTCCATTTCGAAAACTTGCCATTACCTCTTTCTGTTTSTGTATAAACCTTCAGAATGTACAAATCGCTGTCACAAACTGACTGATTGTACTGAAAACAATATAATTTTTGTTTCTGCCAACAACTCAAATATCCAGCATTTTACTGTAGGTGTAAACTTACCATTCTGCTACCTGAATCTGAGAATTCCTGCTGCATTCCACTTTTGCAGCTTTCAATTTGAAAGCTCAGGACTCTGTGGTCGTATCAGCAAGCAATGACCTTATCTAATCATCAAAGAGAAATTGCATTTTTTATACAGTTCAGGTTCAGTCTGGAAATTAAAAAAAAAAAAACACTTCTGTGGGCAATGATGCCATAGAATTMTTTTCAAACAGATACAATTGTTGTTTATTCTCAACATAATGCAGCCTTTTAAAGAAAGAATTTTAGGCATTCACCATGTGGATTTTTGGGGTTTTTTTTTTCCAGCAAAGTACAACAATTTCTTCAACTATGTCAGAATGTTTTAAAACAAAGACTATTAACCCAAGTTGTGATGGAATTGTTTACTTGGTGATAATTCAAGGAAAACCTTTTGCAACACTAACCAACAGTTAAGGCAATAAAATGCCACAACAGAGAGATGATCGCAGGAAGAAAACAAAAAAGTTACACTACTTTTCAAAAATTATTATTAACCACATATCTGCTAGAACTTTAAAGCTATACTAAAAGATTTGTATTTCGTTTTATGCTTCSCTTTAAATCAATTTTTAGCATATTAAGTTCATATTGTCTTACACTTTCACCAACATCTCGGTTGTTGGCAGCCTTTCCACATAATCACAAGGACAGCATAGGTTGTTTCATAGGACAGAGATGTCCTAGACACTCACTCAATATGGAATCATAATAGGTTTTTATGCTTTCTTGCCTGAGAGAGGATCATATTATTTTGGGCCAAAATTTTTACAGGAAGTATATTGAAATTAAAAATAAAAAGCACACATAACACAGGTGAGTGATTATGATCTTGATGAAGAACTCTTACAAATGTATTCAGGCTGCAGGTATACGTTGGATACGTTTGAGTTTATCTGGTGAGCCCAGGATTTTTTACAGTATTGGCAGAGGATTTGAAATGGTCCTTTCTCACCAAYATATGATTTATTATACTGTGTACTGCAATGCCATCCAAAGACTTTGAAGCTGTTAAKTAATTTTATACTCAAGAAAAAGATTAGAGGGAGGTATTAAATGACTCAGACAKCAGCTTTTCAGGGAAAGAAAAGGGAGGTGTTGACCTCTACTCTGTCTACAATATGGATCACAGAATCATGGAATGGCCTGGTTTGCAAGGAACCTTTAATAAAACRGTCACCTTAATCACCTAACTTCATCCTGTAATTTCTGTATAGTAAGGTGAGTGCCATAAGTGGTTTAAGGTAGAGAGGACTGCAGAGGGTTGGAACAGGTTTGAAGAGTGCTGYTTTCCTTCACAATTCTTAATATTTGGATGGCAAAAATTAGGTGAGGTAAATTCAGACAACTTAACCTCACTGTCCCATGGCGGAATGGGAAGAGAATAAGAAAAGCACAAAAATCCATGGATTAAAATAAAGGTTTAAAAGGTAAAGGAAAAGCTGTGCACACCAAAATGAAAGAAGGAATTAATTCACCATTKCCCATGGGCAGACAGWTACTCAGCYATCTCCAGGAAAAATAGGCTCCATCACATGTAATTATTACTTTACTTGGGAAGAGGGCCATCACAATTTTGAACATCTCCTCCTTCTTTTATCTTTCTTGCAACTTTTTTACTGGGCATGACACCCTAGGATGTGGGGTAGCCCTTTGGTCTGATAGTTGTTCTGGCTGTGCCCRCTCCCAATTCCTTGAGCACCCCCAGCCTGGCAGAACAGTGTGGGAAACAGAAAAGGCCTTGACTCTGTGCAAGCACTGCTCAGCTAAAAAAACATCAACTTATTGTCAACACTGTTTTCTTCACAAAAGCAAGACATTGCCTCATACAAGCTATCATGAAGAAAATTTACTCTGTCCCAGCTGGAACCAGTACAGAAGCACAGGTATCAGCTGTGATATTGAACATAACAAAATGCTGTGAAGACTGAAAGCAACGAAGAGCTGTTTCATCAGGAATTATCAATAAGAAGGCAAAAAGTAAACTGTTTAGTGTAACTAAACAAAAAACAGTCAAATAGTGTAACAGTGCAAAAACAGTCTAACCTACAACGGTAAAAATGTCCTTTTCTCTTTTCCTATTCTATATTCTGAATCAAAGATACTGCAGCAGTAAAGCGGTTGTGAGCAAACTTTTTCTTTTTATAAAGGTGACCCTGAAATCTACAGATGAGTTTAACTTAATGCARTATCAGGGCTGTGAATTGAACAATGCCTATAAACAAGAGGCAGGTCTATGATGTGTTGGATGTTCTTTCCACAAACACCASTCTCTGAAGGATATAAAGCAAAGTCAAAGCTGCCTTAAAGCAGCAGGTGAATGTTTTGCCACCTGAGGGGCTCAGAACCTTTGTGAATCAGATCAATAAAGATTTGATGATTCAGGAGGACACTTTAACCCCTAAAAATACCATTATTTTAGCAGCAATTCTCAAAGGAAAGCTGGTGAAAGAAACAAAAATGTTGTGGTCAGCTKCTGCATAATCAAGTTGTCTACTAAATAAAACCGAGACCTTCTCTTTGTCCTACAGCTCTGTCATATTTTTTTTCCCTCAAAACATTCCAAAGAAAATCAATAACATATCAAGAACACAGTGATACCTGGCAGTTTAATTTCAGAAAGTCTGCAGATCAATAGCCGTGGAGAGGCTTACAGTTCTTCAGATTATAAGTGCAGTAACTAATGCTGGGGACTGTGTAGGTGAGCGTGTGGGAGAGGGGTGGCTGAGAGAGAAGCTGAGATTTACATTCATTACTGGGACTTTCTGCGACATTGTATTTCAGCCACTACCTTTATTGTTCCTTTGTGAAAAGGTTTTAGAGCTGGAGGTTTTTCATTCCTTCATCTTAAATAGTTACTTGATTTAAACAGCTACAGAAATAATTTCAGTTTCCCTACATTTTAGAATGAAATAGAATTTATATTGAGGGCTGATTCAGAAGTTTTTAACTCAGTCAAATTTACCACMGGTTTGTCTACAAGGTCTGTGCTTGGGATTGAATTATTCCTGATGAATGATGGACATATTCAGTTATTTTTAAAGGGAAAGATAAGGGTTGTTTTCTAAAAAAAAAGTCTTTCTTGGGATAATTTCAAACTCTTATAACTTCAACAGAAAAYATTTCAAAGGCCTAATTAAAAAACTTTCATTATTTTATAATTTGAGCCAAGCCAATCTTCAAGTTCAGTTATTAGAAGGAATTATGTATACAAATGTTTAACTATAGATGAAAACAAAAAACTCCTGATACACCAAATATTTGGCTGACCACAGGAGAAGCATATTTTTTGATCTATAAAAAGTATGAATAATTACGTACAGATGACTCCACAAAGCTTTATAAAACAATAATGCTGGATTCATTGAYTGATGAGTGAATTTGACCTAATAGAGTAATCCAAAATCTATAAGTAAAATATAAAGTATATTTAATAAAAGTTCTAGTACAAAAATTCTAAGCCTGATTCAAATGAAACAAGTACAAATGATTATCAGTCTTGCATTAATATAATACAGAACATATAAGAACATATCAGTGCTCCATTTTCTGGCATACAATGTGACTGGGAAGAAGTCAATTTATCTTTCAGACAACCCATTTAAATATTGGAGATTTAAAAGATTATATGTACTCTATTTTGGGTTTAAAAATTGAAACCTTAGAATGTGCATATTTTAGTTTGGATTTCTCTCATTTTACCTCATGTATCTTCTATATAGTCAATGGAGAGAAAAGRAGGATAGACTCAGATCATGGTTAATCTCCTGATTTTAGACATCTGTCATAGAATGAATGAGCAAAATATGCTTATAAGTGTACTTATATCTTCTCATTKACTAGACAGGAAAGGTAGACAGCCAGATTTGAATGAAAACTACTCTTTCAGTGGTATTCTCATATTCATAACAAAACAAATTCAAAACAGAAAAAATTGCTGAGCAAAGTGTAACYTCACACACTTATATACCTTCCAGAATTAAAGGGATAAAGACCAGGAAAGTAATTATGATTTCTATGGTTGCATCTTATTTTCGCTTGGATCTTTTTTTCTATGCTCCAGTAATAGGATAGAAACACTAAACTCCAAATGGAAGGCCAATGGAAAATTAAAAAAAAAATATTTCTGTTTGTTTAAAATGGTTTCTTTCTGGAAGTTGAGAAATGTATATCTCTTGGTCTTGATTTCAGGAACACATCCTCCCTCTTAATCTGCAGGCCTTCAAAGGAAATTCTGCAAAGCTGCMTCAATCTGAAAAGGCAGCCTAAGTGCTGAGAACAAGAAATCATAATGCTCTAGATGTCACAGACACCTCACCACCTGGTTAACCTTTAAAGATAAGGAATCTCTGACTTTAAAGTGGCAGCTTATTACTTCATGGGTAAGCACTTGTCTAGACAGAGTCATAATAACTTTCAAGAAGTAGCTAATATCCCTATTATTTGTCTGGAGTAACCAAGTCAGGTTCAAGCATTCTTGGCACCAGGAATAGGTGTGATCTACAAGCACAGTAGTTTCTGAATAAATATGTGTAAACTGATTCACTAGGAGAAAAGAGAATTGGTCACAGGTAGTTTCATGTAAGTGCTGCTTCTTTCATTTCCTTTCATTTCCTACAGAGAGATCTGCTTACTGTACTACTTGCTGTTAAAAAAAAAAAAAAAAAAAAAAAAAAAAAAAAAAAGTATTTCAGTCCTGCAATAAGTATCTCACATGACTTTCCAACCAGAGAGGCAGTCTAACCCTTAAGTCTAGCCAGGTGAAGGAAAAACTTCAAAGACACTGGGGCTATGCTGTCCTCTTCAGTGAACTGCACTGATTCATACCAAATGAGTGTTTGGATCAAAGTCTCATCTAATGGAAYGTGCTTCCTCCAGTACCACCACTAAAATTTTCAAATGTGTCAACGATCCACCTGCAGAAGAATATTTTCCTAAAATGCCACCACTGTTTCCATTGTTAAGAAGGATAATGGGGTTAGCAGACAGTGTTTAAGTCCCACCTCTTAATTTAAAATCCAGTCTTTATGATGGTAAAAAACTCCCAAACAACCAAGCAAAAATAACCCACCTTGAATTTATCTTAGTTCTCACATTTTTATTATTCTTAGGTGGAACATTCTATTACAGCTATAACACTGACCTGATATTGACACCCAAAAAAAAATTGTGAAGGTTTCTAATAAAAATGTCCAGTAACAATGAAACTATAAATTGGAAACTTGTAGTCAATTTTCGATCAGTCAATATTTACACTTGACTTATAAATAAAGCCTCRGGTTTACTATTCAAACTGTCACAGATTATGTAATTTGTGATCATCCATACATGAATCACGTACATGTACAATTCTTCTTTTTATCAGCTGACAGTAAAGAATTCCCAAAATATACTTCATTAGCTGCTTCAAAACTGACTGCCTTACTCCCTGCCACCCCCATGAAACCCCTCAAAAACCTTTATAAAGTGTCAATATTTTCTCTTATTGAATAAAATTAGCAAATTATTAGATGAGTTGAGAGGGTAAATACTCTGAGCAATCAGTGCCTTCAGGATGTTTTGAGTATCATTGATATCACGTTGACACCATATTTTGTAGATGTATACTTTTCACAGGATTCAGGATATGTTCAGGGTAAGTCCCTTATTTCCCAGGCAAATATAGTGTCACAGCATTTAACATGAATTCTGCTAGTATTCTGCACTCAAAATTCAGTGTGCTGGAATATAAAATGGACAAGAAATTAGAGAAGATGAGTGTTTCAACTGCAGAGGAACATGGTTATATCCTAGATATGWAAAAAACCTGAATTAACACAGACTGTGAAGAGAATGACAGAACAAATAAAGTTACTGGATGAAAAATTGGATGAATTTTCCTTTAAGTACTAAAGGAAAAGAAAAATTAAGATAGATTGAAATTGCAGAATATACTAAAAAAGTGCAGCCCTATCTTTCCTTGAACAATGGATTTCTGCTCTGCCKAAAGTAAGGGGAAGAGGAGGAAGGAATTGAATAAAAGCCACTGAGAATTTTTTCACCATGATATGGAGTATTCAGAGTATTTGTTATGTTGCCATAGTTAAATTAAAGGTTAAAAAAAATAGAATAATACAAAATGATGTAATTATAAATACTTGTTAATATTTGAACTGGATTATTTAAATTATGTCTAGTCTCTGGCATTCAGTACCTTTTTTGCATCTCTAAGAACAGGCTTCCCAANAAAAAAAAACAAACAAAAAAAAATACAGCCACATCAAAAGGTGTTTTCTTAATTGTATTTTTGAAGTGATATGCAAACATTGCACATACTGTAACCACCAAATTTAGATGTTTCAGTGTACTGAAAATATACTTTTCTTTATGTTTTATAGACATTTGAAAACAATATTCCTATAAGAATCTTAATTCTTAAATTTTAAGAAAACATTTCAATATTTCAATGATGTTTGATAATATAAGCATAGGAGACTGGCTTTGCCTAATTGCAGAGTCTAGGAACTAGATTATAATTCCAGGTGATGTAATTCGCTACTTTGTTTCTAAATTAATTCCATTCTTGTTTCTTTTATTCTTATTAAACAGCTTGTACTTTTTGCAGTACTGTAAACTATTGAAAAAACATGTGACAGTATATCCAGTACTTCACCTTGCTAAGAAAAATTAGTAAGCACATACACAGTAATAAAACTTTTAAAAAAMCAGACTCTGAACCCAACACAACTGTGAAAATAAAGAAATAAAATAAACTATTACCAACATCAGAACAAAATAATATAGGAAGTAGATTTAATTCCTAGGAAATATCCAGCCTTCTGTTTTCTATAGCACCCAAAAAAATCAAATCAAAAATATTGTTTATGAGAAGAATGTTGTCTATTTTCCATACAGGAAACTGAGGCTATATGAGCTGAATACAAATTATGGAAAATCTATGTGTGTCCACATACAGAAAATGAATTATTCCATATAGTCACTGATACAATATCTTAGCTGTCTGGACTGCAAGCACCACTCTTCAACTACAACACACCACAGTGCAACACAGTTTATCACAAAGAGAGAAAAAAGCAAGTAACTCTTGAACTGTTGATACAGAAGAAGTACTTCGTGAAACCTACTTAGCCAAACCACAGAATCACAGACTGGGTAAGATTGGAAGACACCACTAGAGGTCATCTTGTTCAGCTGTCCTGCATGGAAGCGCTCACTAGAGCACATTGCTCAGGATTGTCTCCAAATGGGTTTTTAAACATTTACAAAAAAGATTCCACAGCATCACTGGACATCCTATTCCAATGCTCAGTCACCCCCACAGTAAAAAAAGTTCTTCATGTTCAGGTTCCTTGTCTAAAAATTCCCTTTTCCCTCACTTTTTCTCCAGCAGATAAAAAGRTTTGTATTAGCTAATACACACCTCTGCAGACAGACATCTATGAGTGCTTCTGCACAGCATTTTCCAGTTAGAATGATCTTATTCTGTTCAAGGAGCAGCCACATACAAATCAGATCTCTACAAGAAAGTGTGCAAATGCATATTATACATATAGGAATAATAAAGGAATAATAAAGATAGAAATGAAGGTGGGCACCAGCTTGGGACCAGTGTAGCCAGACAAACAATGTTTTAAAGAAGGATTCCAACCCTTCATTAAATCAAACCCTTCTTTAAATCAAACATGCATTCTTGTTTCTTCTCCAAGGTTGGAGAAGTCATCTGCTACAGTTGTGCACTTTCARCACAACACAGATCACTCAGTATTTCAGAAAAAAAAAAAATTAAAAAATCATAGGATCATACAATAATTAAATTTGGAAAAAACCTCTAAGATCATCAAGTCTGAGTATTAACCTGGCATGGACCAGTGTGTTAACCCCTAAGCCATGACCCCAAGTGCCACATCCACATGCCTTTTGAACACTTCCACAGGTGGTGATTCCACACTTCCCTGTGCAGCCTGTTTTAATCCTGGTGTTCTATCAACATGGCTGATGTAAAAAAAATCCGAGACAACACCATAGAAGCTGTTATGAAACTCCATCCTGTCAGACACAAAAGAATGTCTTTCTTTCTTTCTTAAGGTTCTGAAAAATTTCTGAAAAATATGCTCAATAATTTTGGGGACCCATTAAAAATAAAGTACTAATAAATTAAAAGTAAAACAATAGTTAGCTTTCTAAAAAGTCTGTAACATTTGATGTTTTTATTCCTGACAAAAGAAACCAGGAAGAGAAACATCAGTAATTTTCAACTAGAAAACATGCCAGACTGCCTTCTTAATCATAACTATAATTTCATAATCATAGAACTATACAGAGACTGTTAGAAACCCTGGTGAGTGAGGAAAGAGATAACTACTAAAGTATTTGTGGCAGTCACATCTGAAAGAAAAAAAAAAGCCTACATCAGGCTTCTGCATTTATCTGTTTCTTGTTGGAATTAATTAAGCTATAAGATCTGAATCAATGGCTTGCCACTGTTTAATTTATTTTCATTCTGTTCTCATGGGCAGATGAAGTGAAGACAATTTTTGAAATACGCTTCCTTATTTTTAGAAGTTAATCCATTAAACATAATCAATGACAACTTGAGAGTCTGGGACGCATCTGATGCTCAATCTAAACAGATTTTTAAATATTCAARGCTTGTTTTTAAAAAGTACCTTGCAGACTTCCATAAATTGAATTAAGTTAGAACTTTTTAATATATAATTATTAATTGGTTTACAGCACTCAGAAGTATGCTAAGTACTTCAGAGCAAACATAACAAATTATTCTCTCCCAGGATGTAAGCACTGAACATAAAAACCAATTTTCAGCTAAAATTCCCTTCCGTATCTCAACACAGAGGCTGGTTGCCAGCACTACCTGCTCACAGCTCCCTGCTGCAACACACACTAGAGACAACAGGGGAGTTGTTGAATTCAGAACAACTTCCCCAGCCATGTTAATCTGTACAGTCAGGGAATAACCAGAGCATTGACCCTCTCTAACTTTCAATAGGTTTAAAYCACCCATTTCTGAACTTAACACAGAAACTTGTGGGTTTGCTGTATTCTTAAAAGATTAGATGATATGAAGCTGTATGATCATTTTTCATTCTTTTGTATTACTATTTGTCTTCTATTCAGTTTATATTTTTGTCTTCTTCCTTCTCATGTTTTTCATTATTTTAAATGTTTTTCCTGACTTTCTCTTCRTTTAGCTTTCTCCTTCCTTGAAAATGCCACTTTATTTGCATTTGTTTATTTATTCTCTTACTCTATCTTGCCAAACACCTTTACTCTTATATTTCACATCAGGTTTTCCCCATCATCTTTCCATATCCAGTTTTCTATGTAACAGCAAACTGTTTTCTATACTTAATGTTTTTTTTTTCCATCTCCCAATTCAGTCTCCTAGTTCTTTTTCTATAAGATAGTCTGCACACTTCTCTAAAGAAAAAAAATGTTTTTCACACCACTTGAAACTACCTGAAACTTCTCCTCTATGTAAAACTGTGTCATGGTTTGAAAGGGATTMATTTCTTCCAAGATGATCTGCTCCCATTGTATTCGTTCTCTATATGCACTTCTGGTGCTATGTTCCTCATCTAGAATTATTTTTCATACTTTTTTGTTTGCTGGAGTCTTATTTCCCTTCTTCCCAGTCCTTGCTCTTTCTCATGGAGTATTCCTTCTTGCTATTACTCCTATCTCAGCTGTCTTCCCTTTTGACTSCCATCTTTCTTTTCCCACCTGCCTTTCATTACAATGCATAGCTGGTTCACAGAGGTTAGCACTTTTGCTAGCAATGGTTTCTGAAACAGTTGTGGCTAGACTTATCCCATGATGTGTATCACCCACAGACATTTCYGTGACATATTCCTCTGTACAAACTACCCCTTTTCAACTCATTCTTAACTGTTCTTTTCTGTATTAAAGGATGAATTTCTTATTTTTATAAATGTGACTAGAACAAGAACAAACACAGCAATGTAGACATTATCACTTAGGGACAAAGTTGTTCAGCATTTTAGGTATGTTTATGCAAACATTTCTTTTGAACAAGCAAGAGAACTCAGATAAAGTTAATGGTTAAAACAATTGCATGAGAAAAAAAAATACTTGTAATATACGCTTTACCAGGTGTTAATTAAAGCATGAGCTGTTATCAATGTTATAACCATGTATTCATATATAATCTCTGATATGCAGAAGACAGAGGGAGTTTCAGAAGCATTAGTGAAGACAATATATTTTAGACTATTGAAAGATATTAACATTTTGGAACTGGCTGCCTGGACTTAATGTTTCACAAAAGGAAAAGTAAAGAGAAAGAAATATGGGGAGACAAAGCGGAGACCAATAGTTAGTCATTGCTCATGATAATTACTGTCATCCATCTTTCAAAAACGCTAGGGTTTTCTTTCTGCTTTCACATTTTGCATTCATTGCTGCATTCCCACAAGCCCCCAAGCAATTCAGGATTCAAAACTGTACACCTCCAATAGTAAGTCATTTGTTTCACTTTGCATAATAATCACTTTTGTTTTAATAGCTCATGATATCCCATTTGTGCATTTTCATTAAAGAATGGTATTTGTCTTTTTAAAATATCATGAAAATATACAGCCAACAATCAAGAGGTGAAACTAATGGTGGTTAGGAATTATTTGGAAGTGAGTTTGCAATGTTAAATGCATATGCAGCAATGAGCCATAGGAACTGAGTGATGCTAATTCCATGGCTGTTTAAGTAGCTATTCTTTATCTGTMTTGTAAGAGAAGAAGCCACGCTGAAGGTCATGATTATAGTCATGATTCTAGACTGGGAAATAACTTTATAATGGCATAGGAAAAACTTCTAATAGGTAAGTTTTCCTTGTTCAGATTATTCCCCTGGTTACCAGCATATATCCAAATAAATATGATCACAGAGCACAAAACTTTCTCAGTAAAGATGGAAATTTCCTTCCTAGAATAATGTTTGCTATGCAATGCCCCTGGATGCATTAGCAATTCCTGCTAGTGAAGAGACCCTCTACTGTATAAGCCTTTATTTTTTGCCTGCTTTATGAGAAAAAAAAAAAGAGTGAACTGGAGAAAGGTTTTCTGTTTAAAACTACATGAAAACATGATGCTTATTCTGAATAACATATTTTATAATATTTCAGATGTGCAGTTAAAAAAAAAAATTGGTTGAAGAACATTGAAAAGTGTACCTTTGGTAGTCATTTRCTCATAGACCCATATATTTAACTTCTGTATTTTAAAAAACCCAATATTTTAAAATTGCATTATGAAGACGATAACTGTGAAAGCTGATTTACTGCAGCTGAAAAAACATAAAAACTTGCATCTCATTATCAAATCAATTCCTGTCTYACAAAGAATTTTTTTAAAAACACAAAATATACTTTCTCAGAATTCAAAGTTGAACTGTAAACTTAACAAAACATTGTGTTCACKGGTGAGAATGCAAAGGATATGGACAAACCCTGCAGATAGACATGCCCAGGTGTGTAAGAAAATACGACATTTTTACAAATCTCATTAGAAAGATCACTGCAAATTAGAGAGGTTTTTCTTTAATTAATGAAAAGGCAGATGAATGAAGTAACTGGGAAAACATTGTTCTTCATATTGGATAATAATAATAATATAATAATATAATTAATAATAATATAATAATAATATCCAATAATATAATGTAATATATTATTGGATAATAATAATAATAATAATAATAATAATAATAATAATAATAATAATAATAATAAATAAAACAATACATAATTTTGTATTGTTATTATCAGTACTAAAGGAAAACATTGCTTTTATCAATCCTAATGGAAATAATCAGGAAAAATCCTGAGAATGAGTAAACTATTAGCATGGAGAACAGTGAAAAAAGCTCTTAATAAATGGAGCCAGCGAGATATAATGACCCAGAGCAGGGGTTCAACCACAGTAAAAGAAAGAAGTGAGAAAGAGTTACAATAATCAACTCATACTCTGCAATGACTTTGATATTATTAGAAGTCTCAAACACCTACAGAAAATAGTCTAGGGTTTCTTTTTGCTGTGATTCACCTTGCAAATTATGCATTTCAATGTATGAAAAAAGACCATCTATCAACTAGACTCTTTAGATGATTAATTGCTTTTTATCCTCTTTGGTAATATGAAAAGATAGCATCTTTCAGAGGAAAACACAACAAAAAAAAAAACAAAAAAACAACTAGTACTGTTTTTAAGAAACCAGTCACAATTATAATGTCATTGTAAGCTTGCTTGCACCTGTATTTATTGTAAATGCATGCTTAGTTTGCTTGTATATAGAGTTTTCACYTACAATTCATGATTGAAATTATTTGGTTCAGTCTCATAAAATATTGTGATAGTATTCCTCCACTAATGWCAATGGTGTGGATGGACAAAAGTATTTAAGGAGGTCACTAAAGGTCTTACTGCTCCTATCAATTCCTAGGTGATTTATGCAACAAACTTACATTAATGCTAACCTGAGTTTTGCMTATAAATCCTCTGTTCATCAGCGAAAAAACAGACCCCAAAGTGTTTGATTTAATTAATCTCTTGCTTGTTCTTTTCACTAAGGAAATAATCTAAATAATGCATAGGGATGGSGTATTAGGTATCGTTCTACAGTTACAACATGATTAATTACAATGGCTAAGCCCCTAAACATTAAGATGAATACTAATTTGGATGCAGAAACTTAAACTGGGAAAGTGCAAAGGACACATATTTTCTATCAYAATTTTAATGCCACAGTAGTGAAAGAGAATGACAGAACTTTGGCTGTGACTTCTGGATATCATTTGCATAGATTAAGATCCCATAATTGCATATGTACTTTTTAAAGAAAAAACTATTTTTTTAGATCTTTATCATTCAATACAATATGCTGACCTGGGTTTCAMACTGTTTCTAAAACCTCACTGTCCACCAGGAAATGCTTTGTATGCACACAACACCTTTAACTGCAAATCTGCTCATGGAATGGAAAGGGCAAAGGTTTGGGTAGCTATATTACTGGTTTATTAAAAGATATAATTATTCAGGGTTCAACTGTCATATGGCCATCTGATGCCACAGATAATGTTTATGCAAATGTTGCCGTGACAGTCTGATGCATTAATATGCATTGATGTAAATTATCATTCATTTTCAGTTGATAGYGAGGCTTACGTGAGAATACGAGAACAATGCTTGAATGATGAAACAACCAATTGTATTTAATTTCCATTTTCATGAATAGTCAGCACTAATGACTGAAATATGCAKTATGGGTAGATGATGTAGTACTCCAGGCAGTTTTGGACACATTTTTTTGTCTAATTGTGTGCCTCATAGATTCGTAATTAAAATTACAAACCAAAGTTTTCATCTCAGGAAAAAAAAAAAAAAAA
>NW_026623438.1:1197182-1215727 GCF_030028575.1 Malurus melanocephalus
TAATTGGCATTTTACACCAATTCTGTTTGCAGTGGATCTACTACATGCAGCACCGACCCAGGCCACGTCCCACAAAGGGTCTGGATGATGTGCTGCCACAAGTGCTCCAGTCAATAAACTTTTCTCAGGCTTGCCTGGGATCTCTGGACRTTCCTGCTGCAGGACAGAGTTGCCTGTGTCACTTACCTGCAGTGTCTGCAGCTGGAAGGTGACAAGTATGAAAAATACTTGGTTCCATTCTGCTCCAGGGCTCGCAGTGACACTTCATAAAATGAAGCAGACGGATGGTTGTTTCCTCAAACCGAGTTGATAGTGAGTATGATAAATCCTGAAATCTCCAAAACCACTATGGCAAGCCCATTGATATCCATTTGTCACCAGAGGCCTGGAAGTACACAATATAAAAGAGAATCTAATAAAGCTATCCTATTATCTGTCATATAACAGCATAGAGAAAAGTGGGAATGTGTTGTGTTTATTTTTCAGCAACTTGTTCTTTGCTATGTTACTTTAAAAAAAATGAAGTTATGGTTCAATATGGAGGAAAATTTAGTGCTTATTTTGAACTGGATTATAGTCTTTGAGAGGATGGAGGAGGARAAAATAAGTCATAGTGACTAGAGTTGTCTCTTGTATGTTCCTAAAGTTTGCTATTTGACGTCAAACCCACATAGGATGAGAAAATAATAATAATAAATGCATAACACAATTATCCATTTCTCCTCAGCAGTATACCACAGATGCTTCAGAGAACAAAGTGACTTTCCACAACAGATCACACACAAAATATATAAAATGAAAGCTATTGCTTTATAGGCTGTCTGTTACACAGAAACAATTTTATTTTGCCCTTTACCTGTGGTTCCCATTTCACAATATAAAGGGACACTGTCAGTTAATGTTATGCTTTTGTCTGAAAATGTCAAGTTTAGAATACCTCATGCACTAACTACAAAGTCTGCAACTGAAATAAATAAATAAATAAATAAATAAATAAATATCTTCTCCTATTTTTTTGAGACTAAGTTTATACATATGACAACACAGCAGGTTTCACTTTTTGGTTAAAGCTATCAGTTGGAAAACATTCTTAAGAAACTAATAATATAAACAGAACTTACAGTTTGAAGGCCTGCAACAGCATGTTTCTTTTTAGTAAGTCATTAAAAAAAAAAATTTTTGCTCTTCTACCATCCCATTTAGTTGGAAAAAAATAAAAAAAAATTAAAAAAAAAAAAATAGAAAGCAAAGTATAGCTTAATTTTGGAAGAAAAGCTGTCCCTGACTGTTCTTGTTTTATCAAATACACATTGCTAACATCCTTTTTATTCCCTGGCCTTCTCCACACAATTACTGGTGATACTCTGTAATTTGAGAAATGTCTGCATGGCAGACACTGCTTGTTTTAAGACTGAATTCTGTGAGAATGGACAAAGTACTCACTTTTCAGTCATTGTAGCACCTTCCACAAAACACAMTCCTTTGAAATATGTAGTGTATAGAAGGAAGTCAATAAAAAAGCCCCAGCTATTTGAAAAGGTGCAATCCTCAAATCCCACTTGAGTTACCTGTACAGTTGCCTCTTTGTACTCACAAATACAATAGGTTTATCTTGATAATAACCTTCTGTGACAGTCTTGGTCTGTGCTGAATYTTCAGGCTCTAAGATGTTTTAAACACACCCATGGTGTCCTCCCAGATGGATTAATTCTGCTTAACTCCTGCTATAAATATATTCATATTCCCCATGATGGACACTGATATCTGCTTTTGTGCCAGATGCAGAACAGTGGAGAGGTTTATGCATTTCAATATTTTTTTTTTTAATTCCTTACCTGAAGATGGGAAAAAAATAAAATCTTAGCAATAAGAATAGAAAAAATAAATTGAAATTAAATATTCATTTTTGTTTAAAAGTTTAGCACTCAAGTTTTCTCTTTTACTCAGAATTAGGTAACAGTTCAACTTCTATGCCAAGTTGAAAAGGATCAACTTGAATATCATGTGACCTTTGTAGTGTAATGAGCTCTCCACATCTTACTTTGTCAGTCCTTCTGTACTTACTACCATAAAACTGTGCCTATTGCCTGAAATCCTTAAGTTGGGCTCTGGTTCGATAAATTCAAAAGAATAAAAGATGAACCTTTTTATTGGAAAAAAAAAACAAATCAGATTTATGTTTTAAGCAATTAAAATTAGTAAAATAAAGTCATATATTTATGACATTATTCATATATTTATATGAATATGTCATATAATTTAATATATATACATATATTGTCATAGATATACAAATTCATAGAAAAATTAAATTGTTTTATCAACATATGCATTATATACTTTGATTTAAATCAAAGTAAAATTGATAATATATACACAATATGCTCAGATGTCGATTTAAATTGAAACCTAAAGTTGTGAACATTGTAATGAAACCTCTTCAGTTTATATGAACCTCTTTTTGAAGACTTTTAAAAAATATTCCAACTTTCATGAGGAATTCATCACATAATATTGATTTTTTTCCTTGATACCCACTTCTTTTACTACAAAGAATAAAATCAGATTCTATAAGCAATCAAAAAACTTAAAAAAAAAAATCAGTCTATTGCCATTGACACCAAAACCAATAACTACATTAATGGCAAATACATTGAGAGAAGAAAGAGAAAAAAAGCTAACAAAATATTGTCAAAGGTGAAAGGACATTCAAGAGAAGCAACATAGCAGAGGGGAGGCAKCAAAGAATATTTCTGGAAGAAGTGTCTGGAGAAAGGCATTTAGAAAGCAGAAAGTTGTTTTCAGACTAAGGAGAAGGAAGGAGAGAGGTGTTAATCTGAAAGGCAAAATATTTTTTTGAACGGACAATTGGTTTTCTTACTCTTAGGGTTTTGAGTTTTGTTTTGCTGGGTTTTTTTCTTTCCAAAAAGAAATAAAAACTGTACTTAGGAAAGGCAGAACATTAAGATTTTTCTTAAAATAATTTGTGGGAATTTTACATGCTTATGAATAGGAAGAGCAGATAAATTTCAGTCTCATTTGCTTAATCAATGAAGCAGCAGAGTTGCTCATGTGAAGAGACTCTGAAACTGGCTGAGTAGTGGTCAAACATGCATATAAAGAAACTCATAGAAATGAATTGCAGAGTGTGTGACAAATGAACACTCTTCAATTTCATAAGTGGAAATGTGTGTGTAGATTCCAGGCATTTTGAAAACATACCTTTTAGAGAAAAATTTAATATCTAAAGATGCAACATGATATGCAAGGTCAGCTGCCAATCTAAAAGAAAATGAACCACATGAATAAAAATGAGTCCACAAACTGTAGGAGAGATTCTCTATCAAGTCTGCAAAACCAAATAAAATATTGATAAGACTTCTGGCTTGCAAATTTATTTGTAAGTCCTTAATAATTGAGGGCCCTTGACAAAATAGGTTCTGCCTCCCAGACCTCCCACTTTGATATCATTAACTTGAATGAGCTTCTCTTCATCATGAAGACAAAGGTGGGAGAAGTGATGTAAGTGCTATCCATCTTATACAGGGTTTGCACAACCTCTTCTTTATGACTGGGTTCACACACCAACTAATAGACACTTTCCACTTCAGATTTTAATTAAAAGCTATAAAAGCAGTCAGCTGTAGGCCATGAATGTGTTGATAACAAAAAAAGTGCCATTATATAGTGGGAAGATCAAGCACTGTACAAATTTAGTGTGAAACCACRTTAAGTAGATCCATATGCTTGTGTTAATGTAATTCTAAGATCTACATGGTAGCGATGGGAGTACTAAAGCAAAGCAAAATGTCACTTAAAGCCAGGACACACAGTTTAAGTATAATCACGTTAATTCAGTGATATATGTAGCATATTTCTCTTCTGATATTTGTGAAAAAAATCCCACAAAATGAAAAATACTTTTTTTTCCTCTAAGTGTGGCTGCAAGTATCCAGGTTGTTTCATAACATAAAATGTTAAACTTTTACTAGTACATATGAAACATATTCAATATAGCATAGATTAGAACAGTAGAAATAATTATGACCAAACAATATATTTAGACATATATTGTCAATAAATGAAACTTTTAAATTCATTTATTCTTCACATAATTTATTACAAAATTTAATAAAACTTATAGTGYGGAGCTTTTGTGGTTTCATAATAAACATTTCGTATTTGGAATTCAATCTCTTTTGATTAAAGGAATAAATCATCCTGTATGATTTAGCTGCCAGTTAAGATCAGCATATATTTAGCACCTACCTCCTAGTACAAAAATATTTAAGTATTTGAAATTCAGTCTTACAGCAAATATTCCAATTATCTAAACTATGCTTCCTATAATTTATTCAAAAAATCAGCATAAAACCACAATCAAAATGCTTTTATTTAGTGAGTCTAACAAATATTTGAGAAAAAYGTTTAACTAAAATCCTCTGTAGGTATTATAGTTCATACACAAATTCTTAGGAAATACTTTGTTATTTGAATAATTACGTTTTCTATTCACCAAGTTGTATGTAATACTCTTACACAGAATACATTTTGGAATATCACAATGGTGTATAAATAACATCAGTTTTACGTCCATAGAAGAGAAGGTTCTCATATTAATCTGGAAATATATATTGCAAATTATTTACTGAAAACTGCTGTAGTTATAGAAGATGCAAAGAGATCTAGAAGTGCAATTCCAAATCCATGAACATGAGCTTTAATCGARTCCATCAGGCTCACCAGCTCTATGGTTATTTATTGATAACAAAAGGATGTAGTTATTAAAATAGGGCTCAGTACATTAGGCCATAGAATTTTGTTTTGTAGCAGTTACTCAACAGAAAGCCTCACTGGGAATTYGAACACAAATTGTTTCTGAAGTCTGTTCTGATTATTTCATACCTCTTTTCAAAAACACAATCATCAGGGAGATTGTGTACATTGCACATAAAAGCAGACTCAGTAAAGCATACACGTCTTCACCCTTTCATTTTTCTTCCAAAAGGAAATGGGACACTGACCTCTCAGAAGTCATGGCAAATATCTCTGATCTTTCATGTTTGATTTCTACACAGCAGAAAGCTATTTAACATSCCTAAGATTGAAATGCAGAGTAGAAACAACTTGGGCTTTGACAAATAAAGGAAGATCTGATCCACACAGGCTTATCCTCTGAGTTTCTGGCCCAGAAATTTATGTTCAATAAATACAGAAAGCCTTGCTGAGGGTATATGCTAAATACTTCCAAAAAGCTTTGGAAATTACTATGGGTCCCCTTAAGCRACAGTAAAGCTCTTAGCATCATTCTGTGCTATGCAACTTACACTGAAGAATCATTTTGCATTAAAATTCCTTTTTACTCCATAACATTATGCCTAAGATGAAAGTGATGCAAAAACCTACTGTCATTTTAGCTGTAATAGGCTCTTACTTTACTGCAAAAATCATGGTGAAGTGCCACTAGGAGGCTGCTCAAGATCTGCTCAAAATGCATACTGTTTAACCCTATGTCTATTATAATAAACTGYAGGTGATGATAAGAGTAGGGAGAATAGTTTATGAATTAGGACACACTACAACAGTCATCTTTMCCAGTTATTCTTTCCAGCCAGTGTTTTCCTATGATCTTTCTCATTAGTTACTCAGCTGGTGTGCCACTCATGTAGAAAGTGTCACCTGCACAAAACCAAATTTTCCAGAGGAACATAAATTTCAACTTCTGCAGGAAATTATTTTGAATCTTAAGTCAAAATTTTTGTCAGTTATATGCATTAAAAGATCGTGACACTTTTTTTTTATCTCTACGTCTGGACATAAAGGTTGTAGGTGAGGGATATAGGCTTTAGGAGACCTCAGCTGGATGCTTGACTGTCATCTCCTGCATGCTAAGTGACCATTGTAAAAGCCTGTCCTATTAGCTGAGCTAAAATATTACTTCACTGGCYATTTTGAAATAATGTACTTTACAATCCTTTCTCAGTTTAACAAAACTGTATGTTAAGTTTTATTTCCTGCCTGGTAAACCACCACACTTGTCCCTGTCTGTAAAAATATAAAAAAACCCARCCACCCTCTATTTTAAGAAGCTCTTCATTCTTTTTTTTCATTTATATTTTTGCAGACATAGAAGATCCTAGAAAATGCATGTACTGCACCTCAGAAGTTATTAAACAATTCAGAGWTCTCAGTGTAGTGTGTATAGAAAGCTATGTAGCCAGCAGATTGACTAAGTAAGTGTTTGTGAAATATTCATCACTGCAGGGGATGGAAAATTTCTATACATACAAAAACATAATGAAAATAAGCAGTCATAACCTAGCTACAAAAAGGAAGCTTTCTGTAAAGTATCTTWAAAAATCTGCCATAAACTCAAATAGAAACTTTTCAAGAGTTTCTCAATAAGAAATGCTTCTTGAAAATATGAGAATGTACAGAGCGGACACACGAAGCTGTATTCTCTGAAATGCTTGACCGAGAGTAGAAAAAAATTAAATCAGACTTAGTTGAATTTATATTCCTGGAAAACATTCTAGAATAAAATTCCAAAGTGCGTAAGTGCTGTGTGGTGGAAAGCTGAAAAAAAATTCCTACTGACCCTTCTTAAAACAGTTAACAGTTTTCTTGATGTTTCTCCCACAGAAGAAAACAAATTGGACTTCTCTTTTTTTCAGGAAATTAAAGTAAATAAATTTCAGCAAATAGAGCCTCCGAAAGAATCTGCCTTGACCCAAAGTACTTCCTAACACAGTCCCAGACCTCTTTGTGGCAAGGGGACAATGTTGGCTCATGGCTCCTTGGCCACCAGGACTTTCTGCTTTCCAGTGTGACCCCCAGCATGGGGTTGCATGGRGATGTTCCCCCTCAGTGCAGAACTTGCCCTTACTCTTATGGAAATTCATGGGGTTCCTCTCTTTATTTCACCAGTGTGAATATAATGAAATTATCCCCAGTACACAGACAAAATAACATTGTTTTGTAAATATTTTTATTCTTTGGAAGGGAAAATGGMAAAATGTGTTTTTGACACCTAATTGCTGTCTTTCTTTTTTGCACTATGCATATATGAAAATTCAATAAAATTTTTGTCTTTAATGTGAAATGATATGATATTCAGTTCTCTCCTCCTGAGCAATATTCATTATATTTTTCACTTACTTTTCTGGTAACTACCTTAGTTGTATAAAATTTGCACTTGCAGAAGCACCAAATATATATATTACTGGCTGAGAGAGTGCTCCACTTACATTTTCTTCTCATGAACAGGATGACCAATGGTTTAATTTTGAAACCCATAACTTATTTATGTTTAATCAGGTATGATATAGACTTTTCATATCACATTTTGTCTTTAGAGAAATTTCTTCTTTTCCTTTTCCTTTTTTCCTTTTTTTTTTTTTTTTTTTTTTTTTTTTTTTTTTTTTTTTTTTTTTTTTTTTTTTTTTTTTTTTTTTTTTTTGATCAGAAGTTCATTTGGTTGTTTTGGTTCCTGCTTGAGATCTTTGATACATGTGTCCCAGATCAAACAAGAATGAAGTCTTCACTGAATTCTTCAGTGTGTTGAGTACTACCTATTTCCTTGAGGAATACTTGGGCTATAAAGAAAGAAAAAGTTCACATCAGTCTAAAATAAGGAGTATCCAGCTAGAGGGTACATTTAATGTCAGGTGTCAGACAGCAGCTACGGTATCAGTTATTTCAGAGCCACATCTAAAACACCTGCAGGCAAGCAGAGGAGTAATCTAACCTGTCACCTTCTCAGGCAATGCTTGAATAGTAAGAATATTGTAGTTCTAAAATCACTGCCTGATATTTGACAAATAGTTTTTCTTATACATGTAAAAGAAATTAAGGAAACAAAGGTACTAGATGTATTGTCTATTTGTCTGTCTATCTGTCTATCTATCTATCTATCTATCTATCTATCTATCTATCTATCTATCTATCTATCTATCCATCCATCCATCCATCTATCCATCCATCCATCCATCATCTAATTTTTAGACATAGGCTAATAAAGTACTGCTATAGGTTGCCCAAAGAGGCTGTGGAGTTTTCACCCTGGAAGATGGAACGTGACTGGGCGAGATCCTGAGCTGTAAGGTCTAACTGCTTTCAGCAGGAGGATGGATAAGATCTCAGMGATCACTTCAATCCTACTTTATTCTAGTACTCTGGCACTATATGTATACTGTACTTCTTCCCCTTGCTATTGGGAATTCCCTTTTATCAGACACAGACTACAGGAAAATCTCAAATGAGTGTGCAAAAAGGAAACTAAATGTATTTTATAAGCATTTTCAAACTCTCCTCATGATCTGAGGCTGTGTGAGAGCTTAAGTAAAATACTCATCCTCTAGAAAAATCTAGGGAKGAACTTTCTTCACTTAGAAAATAAGTTTGTCATAGGAGCTATACATATCTGAGCCTCTCCCTCAGTGAAATTACTGTTTAAATTTTTGTTTAATTTTCAGTGTGACTATCGAAGAGGATGGTATGCAGTGTTGAGAGACTTGAATAGCTGAAATGAACTGTTAAACTTTCCAAAGGTAATTTATCTGGAATAGCTTTGTGAACCTATACAAGAAAAGCATGCTCTTCTTAGCAGTGAATAGATGCAAAATAATTTAATATGTCATTTGGTCAAAATGTATGAATTCCTTTTAGCAGGGAAGAATTATACTTGGTTCTTTGACAACATTTGTGAAAAAAAATTGTTTGTGAAAACTACACTCAACCTGCCAATGCTGTCATATTTTATCTTAGTCTTCCAGGCAATTTGGTAGCACCAAAGTCTCTTGATTAGGTCACTCATCATGCAGTATCTGCCACTCACTCTCAAAGCACTTGCCACAGCACAGTTTGAGAGGTTTTCAGATCTTAAAATCTGACATAAATTTTTTACCTGATAATTTCAAATAATATTTTCACAAGCAGTTTAATTTATCCATGTATGCCAAAATTTCTTTTAATAAAAATAGTATCTTTTAAATCATTAGCTGATTTCATAATTATTATTTTTTATAGAGAAAAATATTTACTTAATAAAATTGAACCCACCTGAAAAAGTGGTTGTATACTTAATAATAATAGTAGAGCTATGCATAAGAATATGCTGTCCTGTGATTTACTGACCGCTACTGATTGAGGGGATTTGTATTCAATACACACAGCTAATTTAAATAGACAAACCCATAATTTATTTTTCTAGAATCTTCACTGAAAACTTTTGGGGAAATTAGAGCATGGATACATTCTTTTTTTTTCTGCTCTAAAGTATCTTCTTGAATAAAGAGCAACAGGAAAGGAAAAAAATAGTTAATCTGATTTGTAAACAAACTTTTTTTAACATTTACCAAATTTGTATTTTTATCCAGAACTATTTTGGGTGGGGTAAAATGAAGAAGCACATTGTACTGTGAAATAGAAATTCATATGCAACAATCTGGATCATACATATAACTTTTTTGTTTGTATTTTAAAAATCCTTATACATTCCCTAACAATACTTTTAAGACAAGGTACCCTAATGGTAGGGAAAAGTAAATGTGATGAAATGCAGTGGGTATGTATGCATCTAAAGCAGAGTAGGCCATTTAACATTTATATTAAATTTTTTCCCCATAGGCACATTTATTCTATAAAGGGGTATCAACTCATTCTCATCAAGTAAGAACTGTCACAAAGATGAAGATAATCCARCATATATGTTTCCTCTATTTTTCTAGATGTAATCCATTGCAAAGAAATATGAAAATGTTTATTAAACTATAAGCCTGCCTGATGTTGAATACATTTACTTCAATAGATGCAGTATCATAAAGATTATTGTCAAAAATATTTTAAAATTATGATTGTCATGGTARCTACCAGCAGCTGTTGTACCAGTTCCACCAGTGATGCAGTTTCATTAAGGATATGCTAGAGCAGTAGTGCAACAAAGAAAAGGAAAACACTTCCTTGATCACACAGTGATGAATTTTTTATTACTTTTCGAAACCTGCTGTCTTTTGGAAAGACTCACAATATAACATATATAATGAACTTTTCATAAAAATAAGTGTATACTTAGAATAAAACTAATGAAGGCCATTTGATTTCAGCAGCACAAGCTTTAAAAAAAAACTTTGGTTTTTAACAGCCYAAGTATGGCAACTGTGCACAATCCCATTGATAAATATGCACCAAATGACRAATTAATATTGCTGACCCTTCTCAGCTATAGCTACAAATGTTATTATAATGTTTTGGACATTAGTCAGTTTTTTTTCTGTCTGGGGAAAGGTTGGTTAAAGCAACATATGGATCTGCTATAGAGAGGTATAAGCTGCCCTCTATGTGAGGAGAATGTGAGCTACATCATGGACTTTAAAAAAAAAACAAACCAAAATCATGACTATTAGAAAGCAATGGATTTTGTTAAGCTGCCAAATCCATTAAACTGTTTAACTAGAGAAAAGACTGTTATTGAAATCCCAGTGGGACTTCTGTTTAGATGGTCTGGGAACTGTTTTTTTCTTTTTTTTTTCAATACACAGCATGTACTTCCACATGTTAAGTTTCCCGATTGTTTTCACTCTGCTTTTAGACAGGAAATTGAGAATCTATAAGATTTTGTCTTGTGAAAAATTCAGATGGTTCTGTAAYTCAAGAAAGTTGACWATMCATAMGACAAAATTGATAACAATGTATAGGACTAGAAAACATGGTCTGCTATTTTATTAATCTGCTTAATTTGTTAAATTGAACAAGTAATAATAGAAATTTAAGAAACAGACTCAAAAAATCTTTAAAAATATAATAATGCTTATTTTTAATATYCAAATGGAYAGTATGYRCACATTTTAATCTGTCAAAAATRTTTTTAGTACAATAAKCCATATTTAAAGCTGTGAACTGGAMGTTTTGGCATATTTGTGCATTCAGTTAAAACCTGGGATTAAATGTTCTCTGAAAATTCAAAGATGCTTTATAGGAGCTGTCAGTCAATCCCTGAAATTTTCCATTGTCTTCTAGTTCTGGTATTTTTTCTATTAACTGACTTCCTTGTTCAATTTATGAACCAGATTTCCTCTGTTTTGAAACAGCCTGCCCTGAATTATTACTGTACACAATGAGAGAAGTACTCTGGTAACTCTGGCATAGAAAGGATCTCCAGTTTAACTCTTGAAGAATTGAGCTAACTTTTAAACCTGTAGGAAGGGTGAGGTTAAAAGCTTATTAAAATTATTTAATTATGTCTATAAAATTATTACTTGTAAAGTGTGGATAAAATTCTTATTTTGAATAGAAATTGAATTTGTTTCAGGTTGTGAAGATTGTTATTACAGCAAAAAACTYACAGATAGCATAACAGTTAAAAAATGTTGCAGAAAGCACCTGAAATCTAAACAGTTGTTGCTTACATAGCATACTTCTTTAAAACAGTAGAAAAAATTATTCACTGACCATCAAGAAGGAATAAAAACTTGAACAAATAGAAGCATAAAGCAAAGGAGATACAGCAGGATAAAAATGTGCAATTTTTTTTAAACCAGATAAACTGACTTTTAGACATGTACTTGATCCACAAGATTAATATTAAATTTTCCTAAATTYATGATATTTTTACTGGAAGCAGTTCCAGTCCAGCTGAGAAGCAGGGACCTGGAGAAACTAAAGATTTATTCACTTGTAATTATGGGGGTTTCTTTAATTACAGTGAWTGCACGAATCACTGATATTCATTTAGGCAGAATATAAAAAGACAGAAAATTGGTTTGAATGGTTGTCCTCAGGAGCTACTAAAGCCTCCATTTAAAAACTCAAATTAGAAATGGGAAAACAAATGTCTTATTTGAAGCACTGGAAAGGTAACAAGATGCTGCAAAAGAAACCAATGTTACGAATTCAACAACATATTTCAAAAAAGGTGATAAAATCGAAAAATATACAGAAAAAAAAATCTTTGATTCTGACAAAGCAGTGAGAGTCCTCAATCTGTTCTTAGTTTGAAATATACACTGCAAYTCTACTTTTACCTTCAACTTTCTCACTTGTCCTTAATACAGCAAAGCCAAAAAGGCAAAAATCATTCACATCCAGCAAAACCCAAAAACTGGTATTTGAAACATTCTGCATTAACTTTACCAACCAGTAATCTCATGGACTGTCTGGAATTAAAAAAAAAAAAAAAAAAATTCTGCATTAACTTTACCAACCAGTAATCTCATGGACTGTCTGGAATTAAAAAAAAAAAAAAAAAAAAAAAAAAAAAAAAAAAAAAAAAAGTTTAAAGAAAAAAATTCTTATTAAAAATTTAAAAGTAAATGCCAATACACTTTAGCCTTCTTCCAGTGCAACTCTTGCACTGCACTTTCTTCTGAAATTTACAGGCTTTCAGAGCAGCCTGTCTCTGGAGCAAAAYATCAAGTAAAACATAAATCCACATAGTGCTGTTATCCATTTTCTTATCAGCACCATGTCTAATTAAGCTTTTGTAACTGCTGGAAGCCATGTCTATTCCTCTCTTTTTCATTAGCTGAAAGACCATTAAAACACAATGAATACATTAAAAAATTAATTTGGAAATAAACTAAAAATGGAAAGACTGGTACATAAGGAAGGAAAAAATTTCACCACATTACAAGATCATTTTGATGTTCCTCTGCATAGCATTACAACACTCTGAAGACTGCTTTAAATCACATCAAGCTTTAAGGACTGGTGGAAGAGCRCTCTGAAAGGGAAATGAACACCTTTACTTGCTTGTGATCACATCTACTTCTCTGTTTTTGCTACTGAAGGCATCTATCCCACAGACCAGCTGGGGAATGCCACTTTCCCACAGGCTCTGTCGTGGGCCTTAAAAGTCACAAAAAGTGGCTTTGAGCAGCCTGACTATCAAAGCAAGATCAGASCACAAGCTGAATGTTGTTGCTTTTTTCCCTGCTACAATCCAGCTAAGAGCTCCCTTTGACTGACCCAGGARAACACGAAAGGGATAGATGCTTTGATTCTTGGTCCATCACCTTTGTCTGCTTCTGATACAAGATAAAGCCCTAAAAATCACTAGAAATGCATCCAAACCAATCTGACTGTTCCCATCCCTGGYAGACCTCTCATCTGTCCATTCAACCTGCTCTTCAAAGCAATACATTTATGCAACAGGACCTTCCCTCCCAAAAGATCAGTCAAAAGAGCTATTTGTTCAAAGTGGAATCTAAAAATATCTCTGACTGCAAAAAAAAAGATACTTTCTCTGCATAGATTTTTAATCACAACATATATGCTATCAAAACTCTCCTCTAGAAGGTAATATAAAAAGGTGCACAGTATTGGTTGACATTTTCCTTCACATCTAAACTCCCATTTTGTGCCACCAGCAGGCACAAGAATGTCAGAACAGCTGAAGTTCTTCAGTACAAAAWTTCATTTAAACCATGACCCTGTCCCCAGAAGTACATCTCTACTTCAGTTTATAGGAGGGACAGGAAGAACACTCAAACTCTGGGTGGTGTTTGTCTGTCTCATCAGCTCACAGCCTTGGTTTCCTCACTGTCCCCAAGAAAAATTCACAGTCATTTACTGGCATAATCAACTTAGTCTTTTATTTTCTACTGCTCCCCTGGTAAATTCTAATATGTTATATTGCCTCTTGTATTCATAATATTGTTAAGATTTCTTTTCTGAGCGGCAATAACTAATTTAGATTATATAAAAAATATAAGTATTTTAGATTATATAAAATTTTAGATTATATAAAAAATATAAGTTCCTTGTGATTATTTAGATTTTATCATCCTTAAATTTCATCCAGAATTTTTGCCTGCTCTTTTAGTACTGTCCAAGTCTTGTGTGACTAGGCTTGCTTTATTCAACCATCTTTAGCAATTTGTAACTGTGCCAAACATTGTCAACTCACTATTCACATCACTTACCTGAACATTCAAATGAGAAAGCTCAGGGATGTAATTTTATTCATTATGAGAATGCTTATTTTTAAATGAAATGTTTTACAGTAATTTTAGCAGCTTATAATGTCRCACAGCACTTGTCGAGCTGACATAWCTGCTTTGAGGTCTAAGGTATAATTAGTGAGAAAGCACAGCAAATTTGGGATTGACTTGAGTGAGATTTATCAAATATTTAGTTTTAAAACCAGACTTTAGCATATTGCTGAATGGGTGTGYAAGCTGAGATGTAAAATTAAAAAATAAAACAAAAAGCCTCCATAAAACCACAAATTCACACTTTTCAAACACTGATATTTTTGTGTATTGTACTCTGATGGAAAAAAAAAATGTTCTAATCAGAAATAGCTCATATACTGRCACTAAATTATATCTGGTTTTCAAATACATTCCACTTTTTGACTGTTATCGTTGAATGTTATTAACTCTGTGAACCCAGAAGAAAAAGCTTCAGAAGYCATTAATGCAGGATATCACAGTGCACATAAGAAATGCAACAAGCCACAGGGTGGTCAGGAATGTTTCATTTYATGCACTAAAGGCAATATGTTCTTCATTAATTGTATAAAGTCACTTTTGTGATTTAAAATACCTAATAATGAAGGAAGCTGCTCCTTGCTAGGGATTTGAAAAGCCCTGCATGGYTTGATGACAAGATTGTCACTGTCAGTTAATAATTCCATTCTCATTGAACAGCTCTGACAATGTAAARTCACTCTCAAAATAAACTCTCCTTTACCAGGAAAAAATAATAGTAAAATACATCAGGAAAGCTTTTCTACAGAGTTATTTTCCCACTTTATAAGCAGGGATAGGMAAATGTAGCTACCAGTGACTGAATTAACTGTAGGTTAAAATTAACAAAGTTACAAATAAACTCTTTTTTAAAAAAAAAAAAAATTCATGCCTCATGCATAATTCAAAATGAGAACAAAGGCTAAATTATAAATCACCAGATAAATTAATTATAATAATTCTGCTTTCCCCACTTATAAGTATGCAAGTACTTCACAGTCTAAACAGACACAATAAACCCTTTCTTCTTTAGAAGTCTACAGCAATGACCACACCAGACATTAGGACCCTTGAAAAATTTAAACTTTAAATTAGGCCTGCTGTGGCCCTCGCTATCTTACAGCTGTGTGTGGGGGCTGGGCTCGGACACAGCCTGACCTCKGATGGACTGAASAGCGCAGGCACAGACTGGGTGACGTGGCCAGTCACAGAGATGAASGGGATTGGACAAATGAAGCTGACCACCAATTATAGAAAGRAACATGGTGCATGGACATTGAAGGCTGCCTAGCCATGTGATCTGGCTGAGGCATGTTTGATTGGTGTGATTCTATGTGCGGGAGATAAGAAAAGTGTATATAAAGCGTGCTAGTTGCTGAGCTGAGGAGAGCTGAAATCCGAAGATTAATAAAGAAGAACCTGTCTGCGCCTCTCGTGTGTTTTTCCCGCGGCGGGCAGTTACATAGGCCACTATATAGATTTTGCTATTATGAATTTTCTGACCCTGTTGTGAAGAGGTAAACATTTGTCATTTATTTTGAGGAGATATGGAAATGGAAGCTGAGCATTAAAATGTTCATAAATTGAATTATGAGATATTTTACAGTGCAATGTGTAAAACATGAAATGGATTTGATTTTGTATGATACAACTGAAGAAAAAAAATGTTATGTTTTTCTTGGAGTGATCTGTGTATAGATATATGTAGTGATCATCTTAGAAAGGGTGTCTGGTGGATTAGAAAGGTACATTAACAAAGAATTTAAGAAAGATTGTGAGAGAGGTATTGTCTAATGTGTGTGTTTCCTGCTGCCACGTATTGCTGAGAAAGTTATTTATCTTTTGATTAATAGAAGATGAGGAAAGATTTTTATATGATACTGTGGTCTTGAACTTCTTCCAGTGCCTCAGACTAAACACACTTGGACATATCCTGCCAGTTAATTTACTGCCAGTTAAGAAATAGTGTGCATAAATGAACAATMAATCTCAAAGAAAAAGCAAAAGAAAGAATTTTTCAACACGACATCCTGCAAATTCCATGTTACAGGAACAGGTCTTCACTAATTTATTTTTCTATATGGCATAGAAGCCAAGAACAAAGCTATGAACCCTCCAATTGYCAAATCTTACAAATCAGACTGTTACCTACTTTCCTCAGAAACTGTGTAGAGTAGTAAGGAGATTACTGAAAATTTGAGTAAACTAGTTAATATTCTTTCTCACTGCTTCTGTTTAATTACCTTCACTSCTGCTGAGTATGGTGTACTTCAGTAGACTTGCATGCATTTTTACATTTATTACAAAAATTTAAATCATGATGAGTAATAAATAACCCTGGTTTAAGTTTACTGAATGCCTAAACCTCACCTCTGTTTATTCATGGGAAGTTTAGCATGGAGAGAGATGCAGAATAACAGAATGTCCAGGTATTAGAAGAGCTGCCTGCAAGATGACCAACAGTTCACCCTCCCTCCTCCCCGGTTGCAGATCATCTTGTACTAAGAGAGGTTTACAACACATGTACAGATTATGGTGAATTGGTATACCTTATTTAAAGTGGTAATCAACCTAAATAGCTGCTTCACAGGAGATCTTACCATTTATATATTGGCCAGGATCATGTGAAATTTTCTAAACAAGCTTTTCATTGAGAGGGTTTTTTTATTTTTTTTTTTTTCCTTAGTAAATTTTATCTTAAGATTGCCAGAGAAAATTGTTCTGAGATCCATGAGGAAAGAGTGGGAGAGAGGGACTTGTCCATATAGGAATAGAAATGACATCAGGAGCACCTAAGAGACTCTGAAAAAGGAGAACAGAACTGTGCTTTTCACAGTGAAGCATGAATTGGGGCAAATGGGACTAGAAAAGACAATGGAAGTAAGCTGAAGAGAGTTTTACCACCATGAGGAAAGTCAGGAAGTGGAACAGATTTATGTATAGATGTTGAGCAGTCTCCATTCCCAGAGTTTCTCATAATGTGTTTCCAAAAMGCCCTGAGCAACCGGATCTCACAGCTGATCTTGTTTGTACATAAGTTTGGACTGAGGACATCTCAAAGTTCCTTCACATGTGAATGATCCTGTGATCCTATGCTGATGTTAAATATCAAAATTCAACATTTAATGTTTTGAAGGTTCCATCCAACATACATCCCTGCTTATSAGTGATTGATTTTTGTATTTATAAGAGATAGTTTACATATTTTGTGTAGGTTCACTTATATATTCCATATAAAGATAGTTCTGTACATTAAACACTTGTCTTATTTTATTTTAAAAAATAACAAACTTTTTGTGCAATTTAAACAAAATTCTGATTWTATTTTTATATTTCTCCCGACTTTTTGTTAATCAGAGCAACAGCAAAAGCTGAAAAATCACAGAAATGATAGCAAGTTRTTAGGAGTTGAAAGAAAACCCCAGTCTTTGTTTTGCTTTCTTAAAGTATACATTATTTCCATTCCTCAAATTTTCACAATTCAATAAAATTTTATTTGAATTTTGAATTCTAATTTTTTTTTTTTCTTTTTTTTTTTCTTTTTTGGTCTTCAAATGGTGAGGAGTGATGGAAAAGCAGTGAAGGAAAGTAATCTACACAATAAGTGATCTAGGAGATTTTAGAGATCTTCACATGCATTTTCTTAATAGCATATTGTTTCTAGTTTCAAATCTGTGATGAAATTTATCTTTCAGTGATTATTCTATACAATTTAGCTTTACAATATTTCTACATAGTATAAGAAAGATGACATTGAAGTGGCAATCAAAAATTAACTCCAACTGACTAGTYAACCAATGTCACCCTTTGTGTTATCATTTCTCACCCACTCTGTGTTTGACAGTTCTTCATGAGCCCATTTCACTTGATCTCAATAACAATCACTTCCAAATTTTCTGAAGGTCATCTCATTTATCTTATACTTAACATTTAGGTTTCCTCCCATTCTCCTTGAGCTGTGAGCAATGTTGGCCTTCCAAGTCCAGGAGCAGGCKGGCAGCAACGGATTAATCCTAAAGTCATAGGCATATTAAGAGAAACTTATCTTTCCTAAGAAGAACAATATACCCCAAAAGAGTAAAGGACTTTTGCTCAGTGGTTTTATCAAATTTTACAGGGAATTTTGAATGTAACCAGAGCAGTGTTGCTGAGTTTGGATGTGCACAAGAAGAGCCAGATCATGGTRTTACTAATATATAACTAAGGCAAAGTTAATTCTTTCCCAAAACTTAGAGAATTCAAGGAAGGAATAAGTTGGASTTAGTGAGGTATAAGAAGCTGCAAATTCTAACCTGAACTGCTAATCTTACCAAGGCATTAACTGTACCATAATTGCATTTTCCATGTTACAATAATTTCTTTATTAGGACACACTCAATGTCAGAATGACACGGCAGAGGTGCTGGTTTTAAGCRTAGCAGGATTCTGATCAAGGCTGCTGCTGAAACAGTAACTACAGAGAAGAGAAAGTAAACTGATACATGTCATATTGAATCACTCAGCAATGAAAAACATAGGAGCTCAAATTTAAGGCCAAATAATAAGAAATGTGTGGTGGTTTTTTTTGTTGGTTTTTTT
>NW_026623438.1:1215764-1226701 GCF_030028575.1 Malurus melanocephalus
TAGATAACCTTCCAAATATTCTACAGGAAAAACAAATTCAAGGTCAGTTTTAAGCTGCTCCTGAATGAGAAGCGACTACCTGTGCTTTTGTCSGATACCATTCTTTAAGTCTGAGAGTAATATAGACTAATAAGCTACAAAACTGTGGAATTAAATTCTTATATAAAAATCTTCAAGGAAACTAAAAAAGAAAAACCCAACCTAAATTGGTTGTTTCAGTGAAATCATAATGAAAATTAMAATGACTGCGCAGCACAAGCAAAAAGAAGCCCATAACCAAACATGTCATCCTTATTTTCTTTCAAAAGTCTTAATTTACATAAATGATGTTCAAGTAATGTAACATCCTCATTTTGCAATACAAAATATAAAAATATGACCGGTGGTGACTTTCATTTTTATCAAGTAAACCTTTACTTTAAATAAAAAGAACCCTGYCCCCACTAAAGAAGATAATGATGATTATTATTAAGTATTCTRTCTCATTTAAATGTTCTTTAAAGTAGTTAGCGACCCTTATAATTTGATTTAATAGGAAGGTCCTATAAAATAATACTGAGATTCTCCTCTTGTGCTGTTAGCAAGATTATTTGTTCTTCTTAGCACTTGAACAATTACTGAATAGGAGATTCTGTCATGCCTAATTGATATAGATTCCATTATTCCAACAACTGAATTATCATTAAGCATTGTGTTGCTAAGCTTTATGGTATGTCATTCTTTCATTAACATCAGGAGGTTTGCTTTCTTTCCTAATATATAACTTCTTTTKTTCAAAACCCCAAATGAAATTATTATCTGACTAAAATTATTAAATTCAGATTATATTATGAGCTGGAAAGATAGTTTAAATAAATCTGTCCTGAGACAATATAATCACATGTTACTGGGAGATTTGAAAGGATATACATTAAATTAATATTTCTTAAAAAAAAAAAAGTTTTAAAATATCCATTATTTATAATTCTTATGATCTTAATAGGCACTAAAATACATGATATTAACCATTTTCTATAACTAAAATAAAACCCTCTCAAAAAACCTCAATTTTATTTTGAATAAATTTCACATCATATATGAAATACAATAATTTTTTTCCTGATATAATGATTAGGAAAGATACTTCCACAACAAAAAAATCTTTAGAACTGGAAGTATCAGAAAATTAAAATGCATTAAGTTATTCAGCATTTTATTTAATAGATCTAGATAAATATTTAAGTATATTCAAATGCTTATTTCTCCTTCAGAGTTTTACATGTGTTGAAATTGGAACATAACAGACTCATTTCCATGATGATCAGCTGGAATTTCCCCAAATGAGCAAAAAAATCCTGACCGAAACCTGTGTAGGGGGTGTACACACCCATCCCCGTGTAGGGGGTGGGGAGATGGAGAGAGAAGGAGAAAGGGAAAAAAAGAGAGAGAGATTACAGTGAGATATGCTTTATTTGACATATTTTCCCTATGGAACAATTRATTTGGGGAATTTAATGGAGTTTTTCACTAACTGATAGAGCTGTGTAATGTTTCTCCATTCTTCTATTAAAATATTCTAATTAAATCAGTCATCCTAGTCCCATCTGTTATATACTGCTCTCATGTGGGGTGGCTGCTGGATTCTCTCCAGGGCAGCCACTGTATTTAGCTCTCTTCATGGCTGGTTGGATGTCAGACACAGCAGAATCTTGTTCTCAGTTAGAAATTACTGCTAAAATATATTTTGCTGTTACATCATACATGMAAGAAACCCCAGGACAATATGCCCATCAGTAAAAATTGTAGGTTGACAAGAAAAACTGAATCATATCTCCCTGTTATTTTCGGTGGTGCTGGAATGCTTTTTAATTCTTTTGAGGCAAGGAAGGACAAATACCTCTTGGAGAAAAAAARGTGTCTAATTAACTATCAAAGTATACTTTGAGCACTATTCTCCTCCATGTCAAAGAAGACACTCCTTTACAATAATTGCTGTAGAAACTGTTTATCAAAGGAATGTTAACTGAGTAGATGACAGATTGTCTGTGGCGCTGCAAGGGCAACCAAAATCAAACACACTCRCAAATCTTCACAAGTGCATCACAAAGCTGGGTGCCACCAGACCAGTTGCTTACAACACTTTGGACAAAATCCTGGTTCCACTGAAGTCACTGAATTTTACACTGACTTCAGCACAACCAGGATTTCTGTCACTGAAGATAATCTATATGCATCTGTCAACTAACTTAAACTAAATATGGTCCATTCGTTCACTGGAATAAATGAGCTTTATATTTTTCAAGGTCAAATTTGTTTAAATTAGTTCAGCTCTGATTACTCTGTCACAGGAAGGAGGTACCACACTTTAGCTAACCATATAGCTGTGGTGAGAGACACATGTTCAAGTGGAAAGATTTATCATGTTTATACATCGGGTTGATAGTTTATATTCTATGCCTGTAAAATTTGCAATAAATATGTAGAGTCACCTTTAAAACCAGCCAACCATCAGCTGATTCACTTAAATGCTTATGTTTCTCAGGCTTTCATAAATTTTCTTTAAAACTTCCACACAACTTTTTGTATCTATTTGCATGAATAAAATATAAATACTTGTCAAAGGGTGAAATATAACAACTCTGAACWCCTTTACAGGAGTCATGGGGTAAGAAAAGTATTTTGGAGATTTGCACAGGTAATGTATAACCCTACAGAGTCTAGTAAAACTTAATGGATAGCAAAAGAATTGCAAACAGACTTCAGCAGATCCTACAGACAGTATTTGTGAAAAGTAATGACAAATGAAGMGTTCAGCATACCCAAGTACTTGAATTCTTGAATAATAGTTCCTATTGAAACAATGCAACTTTCTTCCTTCCTAATGTGGTCCATTAAATTCCTAGAGAACTCTATGACAGAAGTAGTATTTTCCATTAAAAGCTGGAGGAGACTGAATGTGCAGATYGTCCAGACATCTACATATACATGAGTAAATGAGTGAGAGATTTGATTCTCTGAATCRGCTTTGTGTCCTTCTCATTTTTAAAGAACAAAAGAGTAATATTTTTTTTCTGAAAGAATGCAATGGCTAATTCATTGGGAATTGCTTCCTTCAWCTTAAAAAACAACTTATCCAATCAGATCAAAATTATTTAAAAGCTGTTAATGAAAACATTATGAAAGTTGAAGTATGCAATTAAGATACTCTGTGAAAATGTTGTGGGAAAAGAAAAAACAAAACGTCATACTAAAAACTTATACCAAAMATAGAAAGCAAGGAAACAGATATACAGAAGTTTACTGTTAACAGCTTATCTGACCAGAATAACTTTACTCATACATGTCTCTATATAGTCACATTCTAAATTACACATCAAATATCTGTAACTATACACATGAAACCTAGAGGTTTTATGAAATATAACATAAAGATTGTCTACCTCTAGTACTTTTCTAACTCAAAAACATATTTCTTAGGGATATGTATCTCTTAAAATTAAATACATTTATACAAAACTTTAACTCYTCAGTAAGAAATCTGTCCCAAAATGTAAACTTGTTGCAACTACTCTCCTCCCATTATTCTATTCAAACTTGAAAAAAAACCAACCTAGCTAGGTTGAGAAAGTAAAGAATTTTGAAACCATCTTGTGACAAATCTTTATAGAAAATAGTATAGATTTTTTTTTAATATTTTCCTTAATTAATCATGTATCATAGTAGAAGGTATCCCTGGTACTTTTCTTTTTGTTGGTTCTTTGCTTTCGATTGATTTTATAGCTTCAGTGGTTTCTGCTGGAGACCAAAAGTCATTTTCTTTTCCCAGCCAGATGGTACAGTTTCCATGTTCAGTGGGAGGGCCACCTTCCAAAGGCCAGCTGGATGAAAAAAAAAAAAAAAAAAAAAAAAAAAAAAAAAAAAAAAAAAAAAGCAAAAAAGCAAAAAAATAGTAGGAAAGGGCATCTTCAAAGCTTTCAGAAATATTAAGGCAACCATAAAAGGCAGGAGATGAAGTGGTAGAATAGAAAAGACAGTCRAACATGAAATATGAATGTTGATATTTAAGGTAATTTTGGTAAGATGCAAGATGAACATGACTCTACCATGTGCAYATGCCATCAACCCTCCTAACAGACTGCAATGACTCTTCAGTAATCACTGAAAAATAAAGTATCATAAAGCTTATCTTATAATGCAAAATGGTTCCATTATATAAGTGACTTTTCGTAGTATAAAAATGGGTGATGGAAAATGCCTATTAAATTGCTGATTCATTTAACTGTTATTGAAGAATTGATTGATAATTTAGATAACCCTACCATGTACACCTGATTTGAGTSTGTTCATGAATTATCCCTGACATTTTATTCCTTGGGGAAATATAGCTCATCCTCAGTTTATTTTACCTAATATTTAGCTTTATCTAATTATTTTTATTATTTTGAATAATTTGCTTTTAYTTCCTCCAACATCCATATGGTATCAGGAGACCATTTCCAAAGGGTTTTTTTCTAAACCATGTTTTTGTTATGAAATATTTATCTTTCTTTTTTCCAGAATAAAATTTCATGACTTCCACAAAATCCTGATCAAGTCCCAAACTCTCCTTTTCAGCCACTAGTGCACATTTCTAAACTGCTCTATGGATAATCATGTATTGTTTCAAGATTGAAAAAATGGCTGTAAAAGACAACAAAATGGTGGAGTTTCATGATACTTTGTACAAAAGCAAATCATTATAAATTATTTTGGTGTTATACATATAAGATATTTTATTATTGTTTGTTGGTTTCAGATATTATATAAAAATATAGGTACAGTATATTCAAAAAGACATTTTTGATTTTCTCACCTATGGGGAGCAATTTCACTGTAGAAGGAAAAACAGTTTCCAAATAGGAGCTAGCTTTCACTTCTACTCCTAGAGGACTAGAGATAATGAACTGTAATGTTGTGACATTTTTATGTACTGAAAAAGTATCTCTAATTTTAACARGTTTTTATAGTTCTCTCTGAGTCCTCTTCCATGAAGCTCAAAGCATTGCTGTGAAAGTAAAGAATTTCGTATCCTACACAAAAGCAAAATAATTCCAAATAAAAACCCTGGGTAGTCTAAAATATTAACTTTTTTTCCTCCATTGTATAAAATATTGCACAATGTAAGAATGTGAGTATTTCGTTTTGTTTAGTTTTTGTATGGAGCTAGGTGTTGGCTCTACATTATCAGCTAAAATATAGCTTCTGAAAAGGGATTTTTCTCCTACTCTTTTATAACATTCCCAAAATGGCTTTTCCAGAAATCTTTTCTGAATCCAAGCTAAGCAGGCAGGGGAAGAGAATGAAGAGCAGTCCTCCAAGCCAAGCCGAGCAAAGCCAAGCACTTTTTGCTGGTGGAGAGAGCAGGTGATGATGAATAGTGAACACAAGCCATGCTTTTGTAATACATGGTCTGAGCAAGCCAAACCAAAATGCTTCTAACCCAGCTCTCATAAAAACCTCATTTACAGACATTGTTTCCTGCTGGAGGCTTTGTGTGGCTTCCACTGGTCTTCACTGACAAGCAATAAAATGCAAGCAATCAGACTCAAGAGTTAACCAAAATTTAGGTCCATGTTATAGCCTAAAATTAGGCAGTCTTTATTGTGCACTTGTACACAACATCACACTGTCATACTCCACATATAGTAGCTACTTTAAAAAGGAACATGCTCTCTTTCGAAGTGAATTTAAATATAAAACAATTAAAATCACAATAAAATTGCTTACAAAAACTAGAAAAATGTTTCTAGAACCAACATACAAAATGTTGCTGTTATTTTTTGCCACTTATAAGCATTTTCCACTGTTTTACATATCCACAGGGATGTTTTTCCAGATGTTAATACCTACTGGAGCATATATTTTTCCTCAACAACCGAGATCTTTGTGGTGATTTAATTTGCATTGTCTTTTCTGAAAGTGAAATGGCACATATTTCCTTGTCTTTTCTCCTCTTGTAAGATGTATCCAACCCTGACTTTGGCCGAACAAGAACTCCAAGTCAGACATCTAATTGACAGGCAGCAAGTGAATGGGAGTAATGCCTGATAAGCAAGTGAATGTAAGTAATGCCTGATAGGCAAGTGAAAAATGGAGAGGTTCAAAAGCCTGTTGACATCTCACGGAGAGCTCATTACCTGACATAAAACAGGCAGGCAAGAATACGGGACTGTGGTTTGCAGACAGAGGGAAAGTGGGAAGATTTATTTMATTTTGAAAGAACAAGTATGGCAGTCTGAACAGATAAGTCAATTAGCTACAGAGATTAAAATGTTCTCCCAATTAAATTTTAAGGAAATGAGAATTTTTGTGTCAAACACCAAAACCAGTCTATAGCTGCACAGTAGTCCTTACTACTAAAATTAGTTATATTGAATAAGTCTTGCTTATTTAAAACTAATTTTTTTAAAATAACAATCTAAAGGAATATTTACTACCTAATACAAATATTAAATAATATGGTCCTTTTATGATTAGAAGCAATAGCTACTGAGGATTTCTTGACTAGAGGACTTTGAGCTCTATTCTCCTCCATGTCAAAGAAGATACTCCTTAATAATAATTGCTGTAGAAACTGTTTATCAAAGGAAAGTTATCAAAGTTGTTAGGGTTTGTTTTTTTTTCTTTTTTTTTTTTTTTTTTTTTTTTTTTTTTTTTTCCCAGAGACAATGAATAAAAACTTGCAGTGCAGCTCTTTAGAGCCTGTGGGCAAAAAGTGACAAGCAGAGACAGAGGTGTTGCAGTAGCCAAAATGCAGAATAACACTAAWCTTTCTTGAGGTTGGATCACCCATATATTATGAACATGAACATTTCTTTGCACTCTCAGTATAAAGGTCTTTCCTACTTGCATTCTGCTCATTAGCATATTTTTTTTTTCTAAAAACTATAAAAGCCAGGCATCAAGTGTAAAGAAAACATAAAACAAAACAAAACAACCCTCCCAACAACAACAAAAAACAAACAACAAAAAAAGAGCAAAACAAAACCACAACACAAACAAAAAAAAGAGCAAAATAAAAATCCCCAACAAGAAGTAAATTTGCATTTTTTTTTTATCATTGCTTAATATTTAAATCAAATTRGAGGGCACTTCTAATTAGGGTCACAGACTTTGTAAAGACTTAGTTACACTCTTAAATGTACTTTCTTATTTCTACTTACTCATATACTCTTCCTTCTCTGTCCTCCTGCCTTTCTTCAGGTGCATTTCACTTTATTCCAAGTGAAAAGTAGAGTCACACTTTTTCCTGATTTAATATTAACAAATTAAATGCACTCTAAGTAAATACTGAAATTATACAAAAAAAAAAAATACAAATGAAACAAACTTTAGGTGCGTGTAACTTTTTACAGAATTCTCATATGGAATATATTTTCTGTAAGAAAACAAGAATTAATTTGTAACACAAACAGCTAATATACGATAGCTATTATTGAATAACAAAGTCTACAATATCACCATTTCCGAGAGAAGTTGCATCACAATGCCAGGTATCATCAAAATGTCTGAGAAGGCAGGTGTGAATCCTGAACCTTTCAAACTTAGCATCAAAACCACATAGTTTGCAAATGTACAATTTAGGAGACATTGGGCTGTGTTTTCAATCTACATCTTTTAATGAATGAGAATGTTGCATTTAAAATGTCATTTAGGGAGAACTGGAAAGCATTTCCACATTCCTAAAGCTTTTTCATGAGTTCCAATCTGGAAATATTGTGCTCTGTTGAAGTACCTCAAAAAGGAAATAAGGGGAAAGGGAGGAGGAATGACAGGGGCAAAGAAAGGATGAAAGATATGAAGGCAATTCAGGCATAAAAATTTATTTCTGCAATCAACACTGCAAGTTTGGAATGAGATTTCTGGTTATAGACTCATTTAATTCAGATGAAAGACAGAAATACTTCATAGTTTCATGCCATGCCAAAATGGGGTGTTGTCTAACTTTGAAAATCTCCCAACTTAATTGCTTGTATTTATAATAATGATTAATAATCTCTTCAAATACCATTTTTGCCCTAAAAATAGGCAGCTAGATAAATGACTGTTCATTCCCACAATAATACTTAGACTGTTTAGACTGGAGCACAGACTGAAATACATGCCACTATGGGAAAAGAAAAGGAGAAGAAAAAAAAAAAAAAAAAAAAAGAAAAAAAAAAAAAAAAAAAAAAAAAAAAAGCACCAAAAAAACCCCCCACAAAAAAAAAACAAAAACCCACAATGAAAAAAAAAAGGTTAAATTAGTTCTATTTTGAAATGAGTTCTTGTATGAAGACTTGTATGATGCAAAGCTTTCTTACATCTTTCCAAGATGCAATTAGCTGCTAACAACCATATTTTTAGCCTAAAGAAAACAAAAAGACTGTGGGACTTCCAAAACATCTCTTCAGGAACATTTGGATTCAGAAAACAAATCACATAATCCAGGCAAGATTTCAAAGAAGGTGGGATGTCAAAAGAGCAAAAAATATTGAATGAGGGRTATGAATGACTATTATATCCCAATCTCAAATATGACGTTAATATGGGAAATCACAAGACACATATTCAATGYGTGTGTACCTTCGACATGTAAAAACACTGACACTAGAAATATATAATTGTAACATCTTTCCAACATGACAAAATTCAGAAGTATTTAATAAATGGACCAAATAAAACTTGCAGTCAATTCGTCATTTCAAGAGAAAATCTGGACTATGGATSTTGTAGGAATATCACATAAATATTTCTAAATGTCACATATCATTAAGGGCTGCTGCTTCCCARAGTCCATGGACATGTAACACACAAAAAAGTAATTATTTTCCTGACATAAGAATCAAAACATGACAAAATAGTTTAAACAAACAAACAAACAAGATAAGAAACCTCAACAGTGGAATAAAGTAGTTCTGTTGTCCACATCTCCTTCATGGTTTCATTGCCTCTATCTTTCATTCTCTTTTCTGGGACTGGATATAAGATTTCTAGAAGGGTTTTAAGATTAAATTTCCTTCTGTGTTAATCCTCTCAGCTTTTCCTTTTGGAATCTTAACTTCAATGACAAACTGTTCATTCACAGTGTCCAAAGTCTATTTTTCTAGTAATGAGGCACAAATGCAGTGTTGCTCAATTCTCACTTAACTGTCTAAAGACCGGTTATATTTTCAGTGAGGAAGATCCATCTCTATGAGAAACACCGAATTACTATTTAGGAAATAGAGAGAGAGAGAGAGAGAGAGAGAGAGAGATGACCCTTCACCACTGCATGACTGTGAACAAGTTAGGCAGGACATTTTCACTTTGCTTAACAATCACTGGTAGACCACAGAGAAAAAAACATAAAACAGAAAAAGAAAATTACATTACTGAGAAACAAGAAAGTATCATGCAAATTATGACACAACTGGACCTATCTTGTGATTCTTTTACTATAGTGTCTAAATTACAAATATTATGATTTATACTGCAAGGTTTTTCAAATAATAACTTATAATTAAGGTTTTTCAAATTTCTATGGAAAAAGTATTCACCTTCAACTGGTATTTTATATGTTTTATTTTATCATGGCACTTAACTTCAAAGGTAATTTTAACTAAGTGTCTTCAAATTATTTTAAAAATTATGTGAAGTATAGCAGTATACTATTTCAATTCAAATTCTCTATCTGTGAACCTAATCCTGTTGTGAACTCTGCAGGGATGGTAGTCTGTCCACGTATTTTATAGAAAGAAGGAATTTACTTCCAGATGACACTGAATCCAAAATATTTGGAGAACTAAGCTGAACTAGGATATTTCATTAGGTTTCCCATAGCACCAGTGAATTTATTATTATTTATTTTTTGTTGTCGTTTCACACCTGTCAGTAACCAAGCTCATCACAGACGCTCATTCAGTCCACCAGCAGGATCAGGGAGTGATTTGGAAGGGTAAAAGCTGGAAAACTCAAGGGTTGAGATAAGGACAGTTTAATAGAGAAAACAAAAGCCTCAGACAAGCAAAGATAAACAAGGAATTAAATCACTGCTTCCCACTGGCAGGTGTTCAGCCATCTCCAGGGGAGCAGGGCCCCATCCCAAATAACAATGACTTAGGAAGACAAATGTGATTACTCCAAGTGTCCCMCATTTCCTCTTTCTTCCCTCCCACTTTATATACTGAGCTTGATGTCACATGGTCTGGGAAATCCCTTTGGTCCTTGGGGTCACCTGTCCTSGCTGTGTCTCCTCCCACCCTCTCAGACACTGCCAATTTCTCTGCAGTACAGAAAGTAAAAAAGGCCTTGTATGTGTGCAAGCCCTGCTCAGCAATGACAAAAACATCTTTTTATCATCAACCCTATGTTCAGCACAAATCCAAAACACACAGCTCCACTCCAGATTCTGCAAAGAGTATTAGCTCTACCCCAGGCATACTGACGYATAAAAAAATTCCTTCTCTCTCTTCCCATTGTCTCCTCCCCTCCCTTTCCYGAAGGATAGGAAAAATGTCTGCTTTCTATTTTTTTCAAGGTATTATAACAAAGTTTTAACTTAAAAAACTCTGTATTTTGGAAATGATTTTCTTTGATTCATAGATTTTTTTTTTTGTTTTTCTTTCTCCCTGTCTTTGTACAAGATTTTGAAAAGTCATCAAAGTGCTATATGCTCAAGTTTATACACATTAAAGCAATGAATAAGTGTATATTTATAACTGCACATGCTAATTCCTCTCCATGGTAYCTATTTTTCAGTGCATCAGACTTTCTTCATGACTCACAAAGTTTTCTATTTCTTGTCTTCACYTCCTTATCAAGGCAAAGCAAGAGATCAAAGACAACATACCCAGTTTTTATGGCAAGACTTTTAAAATTTAATTCCTATTAAAAATATAATACTGTTTCTCTAATCTGTTAATACTGCGTGTGGAAATTGGAAGATATCATCTTCTGGG
>NW_026623438.1:1226769-1235162 GCF_030028575.1 Malurus melanocephalus
AAAAAAAAAAAAAAAAAAAAGCAAATCTTATTTTTTTCTTCTTTGCCATCTGAGATTAATTCCACTGAACTAAATGAGACTTTCAGAATGATCCCTATTAAGTAAAGCTGATTTTAGGAGCACTGTTTATGAATATTTAGGAACCAAAACCATCACATTAAACCTTGGAAAGTGACTCTACACAAATATTGTCTGACAGTGACCTAATTAGAGTCATTTGCATACTAATGAGACTTTGAAAGAGATAAGCAATAGCATGCTTGTAATAGATAATTAATTTGTGTTTCAAAATAAGCTATGGTTATTTAACCACAATTCATATGACACATTGAATTAGAGGAGTTGAGCAAGTTATTTTATAACAATAAACAACTGTTACTGCTTTTCAGTTTTACTTTAACTCCCATTCAAGAAATTTCCTTTATGGCAAAAAGGTAAGGCTATTCATTAGGCTTTGGATTTTGAAGTTTGTTTTAGGAAAAGAAAATAGAGCTAGGGAATAAAGTCGTTGTGCACATCATAAAAGCAGCACAACCTGTGCCATATGTTGCCCCTCATTTAGTATGTATATCATCACATCAGCCACTGCAGCTGGTGTATGGCTTCTTTTTCCTCCTAATCATTTTCCTCTAGCCCCATATTGTTTTATTTGTGCAAGACATGACCATACTTCATAACATGTCTTCYGAAGTTTTGTTGTAAGAAAAGAGGAAATGAGTGGTTTTAAGGCAGTATTATAAGCTTAGGAGAGACATTGAGTTGAGGCTCTTGACATGTATTTACCAATGTGCTACCGTTTTCCAAACACWGAATTACATGTCTTTTCCTGTAAAAAAGTATGGTGAAGCCATAAGCCTGAGTTTTAGTTTGCCTAAACTGTATATAGTTGAAAATTAAAGTGTGTAACTGCTGTTTCAGATTAGAAAATGACATTTCTAAAAGGTCTGAGGTGYAAAGAAGAACATAGACTTTTGAGAWTGCTATTAATATCTAATCAATAAATGTTTGAAAGTGCTTTTTACTGATATGTAAACCATACATTTAAGGCTTAGGTTAATCATACTTCTTCATTCCCCTTCTACAGTAAGATGACCATGTATTTGTACAGCTTCTCTTTAAAGTCAATTTTCTTATTGGTCTAAAACAAGGCTTAAGTCACTAATGCTCAGCATATTTTAAGAAATTACTGATTAGCTACATGGAAATGTTAAAGCAAAAGATRAAAATGTAAAAATAGTTCAGTCAGTCATTCCAGCCATAAAATTACAATTGCAAACACATYTTTGTTGATTAGCCTTAATCCCTGTGGGCATCATTGACAAGTGGTGTCCCTTGGAGATCTGTAATGAAACCAGTGTTATTTAATATCTTCTTAGTGACAYAGGTAAAGGRATCAAGTGCACTCTCAACAAATTTGCAGATGCCACCAGGCTGAGCGGTGCTGTTGACACACCTGAAGGGGGGGATGCCATCCAGAGGGACCCAGACATGTTCCAGAAGTGGCCCGTGGGAATTACAGTAAATTTAACAAGACAAAGTTCAAGGTGCTGCAGCTGGGTTGGGACAATTCCTGGTATCAGGACAGGCTGGRGGATGGACAGATCCAGAGCAGCCCTGCCCAGAGGGACTAGGGAGTGCTGGTAGATAAGAGGCTGGGTATGAACCAGAAGTGTGAGTTTGTAACCAGAAAGAGAGCTGTATCCTRGTCAGCATCAAAAGAATATGGCCATCAGGGCAAGGGAGGTTATTCCAYCCCTCTCCACTGTTCTATTGAGACCTCACCTGGAGTCYTGCATCCAGCTCTGGGGACCTCTCTTGCATCTTAAAAGATGTTTTGCCTTCTCCATGTGAAGACTCAGTTTCCAGCTTTGTACAAYCCTCCCAAGATTTAGGTTGAAAATGTGGGCAGAGAGTCTCTATTTCTGTTGCAGCAACAGTGCTTTTTGTTTGAACTTTTATGACAGAGAAGTCACTAAGTAGTGTTGACATTGCAAATGTTTGAAGTTGTGTGGTCACCCAAAAATGTTAAGAAGTTTCTTTTCTTTCCTTGCCATGTGATGGACTGTGTTCAACAGTGTTGTCATGAGATAAGGAGATGACAATGACAATTTGACTTGAGCATTTAGAGACTACAAAGACACAATTGAAAGAGATGAAAGAAAATATCAAATCCATATGTATTAAAATCTATTTATCTGAATCTAGGAATATAAAGTTGCATATGAGGTGATAAACAACTAACAGTAGACTTTGTATTTCCTTTCTTTTCATTGCTCTTAGAGCAACTCACAACAGGTAAATTTGATTGCTGATGCTGGTTCTACAATAAAAATGMAGAAAGAAAAATATTAGCTTTCACAATACATCCACACTTATTCTTCTGAGAGTAATACATTATCTTGGTTTTGGAGGCAAAGCCAGTTTAACACCCATTCCACACCCCCCAGGAATTTGTTCATGCCCCTGCAATACAAATGAAAGGCTCCTGACCTTACCACTGGTRATGAAAAAGCTCTTTGAGAACACACACTGTATAGGTTTCATAAAAATGATGCAAGTTTAAAATAATTCCATCATTGAAATAGTCTGTGTGTTAAGTACAAACAAAGCCATTTTTACACCCAAAGATAATGTAYGAGGTTAACTGTGCCAACATTTCCTCTTTTACACTTAAAAACTGTGTCACATTTTTCTTCATTCTTACCCAAGTATGTCAATATTCCCATTACCTTTAGTAATTTAGAAATTATCCCAACACTTAACTTTAAGTACATATTTGTAGACTAAGATTGGACCTAGTCTTTTTGTGAAGAGAAATTCTCTGAAAAAAATCTGTAAAACTATAAGAGTAATATTATTTAGAATTATTTCACAATTTAAAATAATACTAAAAAAAAAAAAAAAAAAAAAAAAAAAAAAAAAAAACCCAAAATAAATACAGCAGTGAAACATATTAAAAAACCCTCGAACAACAAAATCATGGGATACAGAGCAAACTTGTTCTGAAAGTATTCTAATAAAAGCCTGAGACCTTGATGAAGTACAAGGCCCTASTGTTTGAAGGAACTTTTCAAATGGATAAGTATTTATTTCTGTATATATATACTTCCCTGTAAACAAAACAAAAGTTAGTATGAACTTGTACTACTTTCAAGGAACATGGTAAAATATACTTGCCTAATATATGCCCAGAACTATGAATAAGTTGGAAGAAAAATGKCTCAAGCAAAGATGGCGTGTGTCAATGTCTCTCACATTTTCATCTTTCATGATGCAAATCACAGAACATGGAGTTTCAGTTAATTCACTGCAACTTCGCAGAGAAYTACAAAAGCTTTACAATGTCTTCCTCTTCAAAACCATCAATCTCCATTTCATGTGAAACTGAGGTTTTTCCTTTGGTTTATTTTCATAAAGTCAAGTCATTCTGCAGTAAAGCATTACTGTTAGCAATTACAATGCTCTTAGTAATGCTAAAAATATGCACTAAAGATATAATTGTGTGGGGGTGTGCAGTTCATATAATAAAAGGACTCTACTGAAAGATTTTCAGACATTTTATTTATCTTCATGGTAACTGAAAGGTCACCAACCAAGAATGACATTAACATGCATTTACAGCAATGAACTGTCTACCTTTGTAGACACAAAGGTACTTAGATGATTAATATCACATTTGAATGGGTCCACAGAAAACAGAAGGGAGGCTGGCTAAAGAGCAGTGGTATCTAATAACAGACTTTTTTAAAACAGATTTTCCATTTGTAAGCCATAAGTCGGAGACTAATTTTGAAAAGAATAGCCAGGAGTTCTCATGTGTAGGAAAGATCAATCACTTGAATAGATATCTAAAGGTAGAGACAAAAACTTCACATAGAGAATTTAGGATCCTTGTGGGCTTTAGATATTTCTGGGSTTTTATCAGACAGAAACCATACTTTTTGAAAATATGGTATTGTCACAGGAGATAATATAATTCTTAAAAAAATCAATCAGAAAAAATGAAGGGGGGAGAAATTAAACTCAACACATTGATATATTGATATCTTTCATAAAACTAGAATGATTTTATTTATTAATGTGGAATAAAAGTAAAAGCATAATATTTTAAATTCTATTCTTTTCTGTTTTTTCAGTGTTCTCTAGCATTATTTTGCTTGATAATGCAGAATTATGTAAGTTAAATATGGCATTGTTGGTTTCTATGCAAGTAAAACACTAAATTTTGACATCAGTTAAAGAAATTTTCTTGCTGCAAGCAACACAAATCAGTCTTCATAAAACGGGAATATTTAGAAGATAAACTTAAAAAACAGATAAAAGAGATATAAGAAACATTGTTCCTTTGCTAATAAGTCCCACTAATGATATTATGTCACRCTTTTTGTCAAGCAATGCTGAAGGTAAACATTATGTTTTGCAACGAAGATCATAACTTTTTGGGTTTTGCATCAAAAAATTCCATTGTATGAAGCAGCAATTTTAGTATGATTTTCCATCAACTAGACAAGGAAAAAGTAGTAATTGGATGCTGTTTAGTCTAATCTGATCTAYCTGAACAAAACATATTGTGGTTCAAAATGATATCTAGAGTTACACCTTGTAGAAAGCTAAGCCTTGAAGCTTTTCTACMGATAAAATCCCTGTATGCTCTGGTAAGGTTGTACATTGAATTTTGGTTTGTTTTTGGGCCCCTCACTGAGAGAGACACTGCGCTGCTGAAGTGAGTCTGGAGGAGGACAATGGAGATGGGGAAGGGTGTGGAACACAAGTCCTGTGAGAAGCAACTGAAGGAGTTGGGGTRGTTCAGCCTGGAGAAAAAGAGGCTCAGGGGTGACCTTATCGCTCTCAACAACTACAAGTCAAGGAGGGAGGATGCACTTGTTCTCTGAAATGAGCAAGCAATGGGATGAGGTGAAATATTCACAGATTGAAGCTGGGGAGTTTTAGACTTGATATTAGGAAAAACTTTTCACATTGAAATAGTTATTGGACATTGTAACAGGTTTCYCAGGGAAATGGTAGAGTCACATCCCTGGAAATGTCCATACAACCTGTGGATGTGACACTTGGGAATATGGTTTAGTGGCAAATGTGGTGGTGCAGGGTTAACTTGATGAACAGTTGAACTTATGACCTTAGAGGTATTTTGCAACTTTAACAGCTCCATGATTCTGTTACTATAAGTAAATATGACATTAATTCTTGGTGAATCGTAAGATGATCRGCATGCTATTGCATCCTGAAATCTTCAGTATTGTTTTGGTGTTTGGTAGAGATTGTAAAGCCATTAGATTAAGTCGAATAATCACACATGTGTCATAGATCACTTTATTGACACATGAAATAACTTTCTTAAGCAGGAACAGATTTCAAACTAAAACTTTGCTCTCATTATCCTATAATGCATGTTCTTGCAGTTCAAAATATATATTAGTTTGGTAAAAAAGTGTAGAGAGCCTGAGGTTTGGGATTTAATTTAAGAGATGTATGARTATCTTGCTGAAGACTTGAGCCTTAGTTTACCCTGTAGGAAGAAAATAAGCTAAAATACAAAGAAAAAGCAGACTAGATAGGGAAAAACAAGTGTTTGGTTCCTTTGGCTGTAAGATCTATGAGGTGAGTTAGACCTGGTAACATGGTTTGGATAGAAAAAGCAGACAAGAATTCTGAAAATATTGAGCAATACTTTGTGGCAAAACAAATTGTCTACCTAATTGCAGGGCTAATTGAGTCCTAAGTTAGGACTCTCCTCCTGTAATATCTGCACRCTTGAGGCTGATAATGTAACCCTCACATTACTCCTGTGAAATACAGAAAAGGGGAGATTTGCTGCAAAAACTAAAACAAGTACAGTGATTTGAGTAGGACTGCATCAGTWAAGAACAACTTTACAGAGCTGGTTTCATGCCTATTCTACTAAGCATGCAGACACCATTCCCCTGCTAAGTTAAGTAAATGTGCACAGTACTTTTCCCAGACTGTCAGTCTTTAATAACTTGCTCAAATCTATCAGTAGTTAGTTAGCAGAAGACATTAGTATACCATGTCTCCATTGCTATTTTTATTGCTATTGCATTATCAAAAAATCTCCCACAAAAACAACAACAAAAACTAAAAGTCTTTCTTCCTAAAACTCCTGGCTTGTGACTCACCTTTCATTTCAAGTATTCAAACTGTAGAAGATTCTTTGAGATAACAAGCTGCAGGGTCTTTTTCTGTTCTTATTAGGCTATGTGTTGMAAGTAAGTTTTCAGAATGAATACTGAAATTATAAAAGCTTTCAATTAGACTGAAAAGAAAAGCCAATGCAGTAAATTCTCAAATTGCTTTAGAAAGCAAGATTCTAAGAAGTGTTGTGTGAACAACAATTATTTACAAATCAATTATATTTAGCTGATCTAAAAGACTCTAATGCAGTTTCTTCAACCTTCTGTTCTTTGTCACAGCCCAGACATTTAGGCTGATGGCTGAAAAAGCACTAAGCAATTTTGCACATTTAATAGATGCCTAGCAGGCTGTCTTTAGAAGGAAGCCAGAGACACTGCCAATTTTCCTATTACATTTCTTTTCTTTACTATCCACAGACACCTGGACAATCAGTCAGGTCTGATCTGAGGCACAGTAGGAAATTATTGAAAAAGCAGATGCCTATAGACACATCAAGACAWCAATGGTCCTTTTCCTCCCCGCCCTCCCAGCCTTATATCAGATTTGTGCAAAGTTTTGTACCATCAAAGAAGAGACTTTGGATTATTGATGTTTTTGGAGGCATGCTAATATACAGAAATTTCCCTCTATCCACAGTTAAACAGAAGTCAAAATAACAATTTTCCCAGGTCACTTTCCCTCCAGTATCCAAATCTCTCATTTTCCAACTTTCTGGCARCAAAATTAGGCTTTGTTTGTATTCTTACAAGTTCTGAACTAGCAGCACCAAGTTCAGTGCTCRCAGAGTAAATACAACAGACAATAATAGCTGTAGGACTTCTTATTTGCACTCTCTTAACATCARTCTTTAGCCACACTCCTGTCCAAACACAGAAGTATAAAATGGTTTCTTGTCCCAAGATCCTGTATTTTACAGGGTTAGGAAGAAGCAGAACATTAGCCTGAAAAGATCTTTTTGATTTCATGGCTAATTTGCTACACATATGCAARCCACCTAGTTTGCAATTAGTTGGGGTAATTCATCTAAGATAGATTCATTTTTTTCACWGTCATTTTTCCATTAAGTTAAGCTATATCTTAAAGCAGAGTCAATAAAAATTTATATGGTATCAATTGCTATTCCAAAACTAGATAAAACTACTGTTTCAAAATATTTGTAAGTTTTAAATGTCTTTTTAAGCATAGGTGAATGGTTTGRTGTTTTAACTTTTTCTTTTAATTATTTTCATTTTGCTTTGTTTTGCTTTATTTGTTTTGTTTTGTTATGTAGCATGGCAGTTATCAAATATATACGCTGGGAAAACTTGGTCAGCAGCAGACAAAAATCTACTTGAAGCAACGGAAAGAAAGTCTGAGTGTTAGCATCAGTTATTCCAAAGAGATTCATAATAGCCTTGGAATAAGTATATAATATAATACTATTATAGTATTATAATATTATAGTATATACAATAATGTAAAATCTATTTCACAGAGGAAAACCAAAACTGTTTCTATCTTGCCCAGAAAAAATAGATACCAGTGCAAAACAAGTAATCGCTTACAGAAAGGATCATATAATCCTAGATCTTTCACATTCCTCTTTTTTTTTTTTTTATGATGCTAATGAGGAAAACCTTTTAACAGTAACATTTCAGGCTTTTGACAGCATCATGACTAGTAGCTTTTTATGATTTACAACAGAGATAGTGTCTTTATGACTAGTTTTAGCTTTATATGCCACCTACCTCACAATTTTTCATTAACTGGGAGTTGTTCTTCTCTCCTAATTCATAAGAGAAGTTGCATTACTTGGAGAACTTTTCAATGGTACCATAGTTTTTAGGGGATCAGTTTGTCTTTGGTGTCTGTGATTAATTTGAATGTTGATAGTCTTACTGTCCACTGAAGTCAAAAGGGAGTCCTAGGCAGCCAGTTCCAACTTTCCAGTCAGTTGGGATGGAAGGCACCAAATATTCACAGGATTCAAAGCATGGAAACATTATGTTTATTAGGAAGTTGGAATGTTTAGCTATTAATAAAGTTTCCCGATATTAATAAAGTCTACCCGAACTTTTTCTTGCCTGCTAATGACAGAATCTACAAGTAATGAGACAGTTATGACAAGTAATGGCAGAATAGAAATCCCTTCTAAAGCTAATTCAAAAGATACTTAAATTTGACGATTTCAGGAAAGAAATGAAGACAAATTAAATAAATTTACTGTTTCTTTTATTGTAAAC
>NW_026623438.1:1235427-1237852 GCF_030028575.1 Malurus melanocephalus
TACAGAAAAGGTGGTGGGCAGTAATTATTGTGCTTCATCAGTTTCCCATTTGCCTSTTTGCTGTAAATTATTTTGGAATCTACTGATGGAAAGAATTATGACTTAATATATTCCGGGCTTTTGTTGTTTATTTTTCTCCTCCCCCACTGCCCTTTCATGATGACTCAATAAGCAATTTCCTACTCTCCACAATCTGTCTCTGGATATACCTCTCTCTTGTCACTGGATAAATCTAAATTGGAGTGTCTGATATTGGGGTAGAGGATTAGAGGGGATCAGTAGAGAAAAATGGTTGGGGATTCCAGTGAAACGAGAAGCTTCCTTGCTTGAGGTCATTAAATCTATACTTCTTATTTAYTTGCTCCACCAAAACATAATTATCTTAATAACATACCTCATTTCCTCAGGAATGTAGCTTATAGTATGCCACTGTGAAAATCTTCCTGATATGACAACATGAATATAAAATCCTAATGTCCTGGAACTAGAAGAAAAGATGAATAATAAAAAAAAAAAAAAAAAAAAAAAAAAAAAAAAAAAAAAAAAAAAAAAAAAAAAAAAAAAAAAAAAAAAAGAGAGAGCCAACTCATACAGCATGATATTATTTTATGACTTTTTCTTTTGGTATTATGTCTAAGTGAAATTCACACACTTCAGGTGTATCTTCTATTTTAAAATGCTATACACAACCACAAAAGTAGACAAATTAAAAAAAAAAAAAAATTACTCCCACATCCATTACTTACTTTCTTCAGCTATTATACATTTATCAAAGCAGCACATAGACTTGGTTAAATCTGTATCTGAATCAAAACTTCAGACTCTGCTGAACTGTAAACTCTCTGGTGATGAATCCTGATTCCTGACCTAAATCAGCCCTCAGACTTTCCAGCTGAGCTACCACTAGGTTTTATTAGCTCACATTTCACTTTTCATCCTGAGTGCAAAAATAAGACAAAAAAGCGATTCTGCTAACCAGATTCACACATACCATGAGTTCTGGTATAGAAGATTCCTCATTTTACGTCTGTAAGTTTAAAACGATATGTAGCCTCCCTGTCAGGAGAGAAAATGCTGCCCCAATCATGACAAATATTGTAAGGAGCTGCTTTTTACAGAGCATAACCTAACTCTGTGAGGGACTGCATTAAAAGTCACCTTGGAGATGTGTGATAGTAGCTGGAAMACATCACAAAAATGGCATTTTCTTAAAAAGAAAGGTCATATGTTCTATTGACTCCAGGTAAAAATAGCAGACGCTGCAAGCACTACTCTGGWGCAGCTTTTTCATGTCCTCATAGCCCAGAGAAGGTGACTGCAGAACTCAAAAGTGCAGTTCTTAATTTATCCCATTTTCCAAACTGACATGCGGTTACTTTAAAATCTGTGGTTCTCCCCATTAACATTTCTCTTGTATAACACATGGCAATGGATTTTCTGGGCCACTGAACAAGCATGAGATGTGAMAACAGAGAAGAGCAAGGGTGGAGAACATGAGTGACTCAGTTATCATAAATGTAAGTTACAAATATGTGCAAAAGCAAAAAAAAAAAAAAACACCTCTTTTTGCTGCCTAAAGCAGCACTTGAAAGGAAAAGCAAACACATTGGCACTTTATACCTTGTGCATTAGACAAAACAAAAATACCACAAAATTCTGCAGAGASACTCTGAAAAGGGGCATAATTAACCACAATTGCATTCACTCAGGGTTCATGAGCGGCAGACTCTGACCTCCTTACTGACACATGAGTATAATGGGTTCTACATTGGACAGGTACATACTGATCTTTTACAGGGAAGTGCAATTAAATTCAGAATATGTCTCTTTACTATTCAAATAGTCACACTGCCTTTTTTTACTTGCTTTAACTTTTGTGCTTCTCTTTTCTGACTCTTCAGTTTATAATTTACACCACGTCAGATTTCTAGTGGCATTTTCATGGTGATACATAAAARGTGTAAACAGATTTTTAACAAGGTGTGAGCCTGAGTCTGACAGTCAATTCTGGCATGAGTCAATTGGGCTGATGTCAATAGAATTGGAATCACAATGGTATCACTGAAAGAAGAATTTCATCCAAATGACTTGTTAGACACATTGCCAATAACCATAAAATGGAATCATAAAATCATTAAGGCTGGAAAAGACCTCCATTCATAGAGTCCAACCTTTGGCTGAACAATGCCTTGAACTGGACCACAGCACTAAGTGCCACATCCACTTGTTTCTTGAACACTGCCAGGGATGGTGAGTCCACCATTTTTTTTCGGCAGTCTCTTCCCATATCCAACCTGAACCTTCCCTGCCACATCTTGAACCCATTTCCTCTTGTCCTGGGAGAAGAGGCCAAATCTTTGTTTAAATCTACTACCTTTAAATGTCAATTTTACTATTAGTTTCATCTAGAATTGTTTGGTTTTTT
>NW_026623438.1:1237986-1242781 GCF_030028575.1 Malurus melanocephalus
TCTCTGAACCCCTGTTTTTAACTGTTTTTTAAACTGAAAAGGACAAATTAAGCAGTTCAGTTATCTCTTGGCAGCACAAAGGATGAATTTGCCCACAGTGATCTGAAAGCCTCTGTTAAAATAGGCTGGTTATGCTGGAATACAGGTCCTTTAGCTGGTACCTATGAAACTTCAGCCCAAAATAGCTATAGCTCAGCATTCATTTGTAATGGTTAGAAACCCTTGAAAATCTGCATTATGCCCTCTCTGTTACACAATGCAATTCTATATCCTGAATTTGTGTGAGGGCATGTTTAACCTGCATGAGTGTTTTTGTAAGGTCATTTTGAAAATCAACTGGGATTCCATTGGTGTGGTTTCATGTGGAAGTCATCTTGAGCGATGAACTATTCTTTGTTTTCAGAGAATGCAGTCATCAAACAACGATGGTAAAAAACAAGCCATCTTCTGCAGCTACTTGTATATAGATTTGCTTTAGCCAATTAAACAAAGCCACCTGGCATGATCTTTTCCCAAACAGTATTTAGAAGACAGATCATCTCTTAAAAGACAATAATTGGCACAGATTTTGCAGTATAGCTAATAATCCCAGATATGTGATCATACCCCCACAGAGGAAGGTGGACAGACCTGCATTTGACTTGTCATTTGTATATTGGAGTAGAAACTGATCTCAAGCAAATCTCTGCACTGAAAGACAAATTATAATATACAAAATTGAATTATTGATGTTTTCCTGCTTGTTAAATTGCTTGAATTCATGTCTGGCCCAAAAGTGATGCGTAGAAGTACAGATAATAATGTCCACTCTTATGTACCCTATTTTGTCACAGATTCAATATTGATTTTATTAGGCATGGTTTAGAGTAATCTAATCTGGATCATGCTACCGGCAGCAGCAAGAAAAGATACATGAACAAACATAATTTATCATATTTATTGTAGTTATTATTTAATTTAAAAAACCCTGTTTATTTACCTTATGTATGTTTTATATATATCATTTGAACAAATATAAAATCCCTTCCCTTCCCTTCCCTTCCATTTCCAACTCATGGAAGGAAAGTCATACTACTGCAATATATCTTCCCTTCAGAAAATTTTTACACAAATTTTCCTTTTAGGAAAGGGAATTGTATAGTATTTAAATTCTGAGAAAACTTTTTCTAGGAACAATTGTAGGAACATATCTCAAGATAGGAATATATTGAAGAGGAATGTTACATCACTAGGATGATGTTTAATTATTCAGGATCACGCCTGAGTTATCTGTTCTAGATTATAATATTAATAAAAGCATCTGTGAAATGTTATTGCCACTTTTAAGTTGTACCTCTGTTCTTAAAAAAAAAAGTCCTTCTATTTTTTAGCAAAATAATCAGCTTTATTCTTTTGGTGTACTATTATTCTTAGTTTTTAAAATGTATTTTAATACTACCTGTTCTGTTACTTTCTTTTCTGGGAAAAAGTATGCACCCAAAAATTTTTGATTTTAGTTTCTTTTTTGATTATTATTACTGTTTCTTTGTAGAGTAGAAAATTTGATAGACTGTATCATGAATTACTGAAACTTTTTTTTTTTTTAAGATGACAAATTGTTGGCTTAAAGAGGTAGAGCCAACCAATAGCTACTGAAACCAGATGTGCCGACCACATGATCGCAGCAAGAATTTTATAGGCAGTACAGAGACCATGGAGCACTACAKTAATCATTATCACACCTCTATCTACAGGTGGTCAAGGTTTCTATAAACTTTTTTAAGAGATTTYAAAGAAGAACTGAAGAATAAAGAAGTGCTTTTCCACACATGATGGAAAATGTAATGGTGAAAATTCAACAAGCATGCATTAAGCTGATGGGAGACGGTTGTGAATCAATGTGCTTGTTGCTAACGTGAAATAATCRGTAAGGCTGGCACATTTTAACATGCTTTTTCTATCCTTTGCCCTTTTTTTTTCTTGTGGAGTAAAGTATATCTACCTTTTCATAAACCTTTKCTTGTCTTTAAATCAGCCCCTAGGCATTTGCATTACTGATGCAGGAAAATTCTTCCAGGTCCCCGGGCTTCTGCTACAATTACGTCTTTTACTTTGATCTTCAAATTGTTTTGTCTAAGCCAAACTAGACTCTAGACTTCTCTGGGCAAAAACTCTGTGCCAAACACACAGCTGAGACTCAGGAAATGCTAGCATCTTTTGTAAAATAACTGTTACAGCCCAAATATATGAAATATGAACAACGAAGATATAATATATGAGCTATCATCTCAATATACATACAAAAATGGAATTTAGCAGTATAGGAAAAATCACAGTAGAAAATAAAAAAAAAATAAAATTAAAAATAAGAATAAAAAAAACCTAAAAAATCAACTAAAGAAAAAAGATGAAAGAAAAAAAAAGAAAAAAATTAATAAAAAAAATAAAAGAGAAAAAAAGAAAAAAGAAAAAAAAAGACCAAAACCAAACAAAACCCTCCTCAAAGTTAAAATTTTATTTCTGAAAAATAGGAAAAAGAAATTAAGAGATCTTTGACTTTCATCTTATTCTCTTCCTATGCCAAGTTTTTGTCTTCCCTGACAACGATCTTGTTAATTCAATCCTAATTATAACATTTGGAGGAGAAATGGGTACATTTGTGTAAAATTCCATATATAACAATATTAATAACCAGTTGATGTTTTGGCTTCTGCCCCAGAATCTTTTATTCTTTCTTATCATCTGGTCCAAAATCTCATCTGCTGCTCATTTTTTCCTGCCTCTGTGAAGAACTGGACACCTTTCTTGCCATTTGAAATCTCTCAGACTATAATTGGTTAGGGAAATTTAGTTATACAGTGTAAATCCCAGGCTCACACACTGCAGCTAAGATTTCATCTGCTACAATTTGTCAGGTGAGATTTCAAGATCCTAAACAGAGGCATCTAGCTCCATCTGAGACATTCAAGTATCTGAGACATCTGCTCCAGAMTGTGACATATGATATAAAATCTTGAGAGAATTTTTGCTGTCCTGGACTAGCAGCTGGAAGTCACAAAATTTTCTGGAGCTGCTATGGCAATGCTATACAGCCTGCTTTACCAATGCATACATGCTCACAAGGTGAGAACCAAAAGTGATTTTTATACTAAAGTCGACAAGAGGCAAAATAGCATTAAAAATGTGCTTCTGACTTTTTTTTTTTTTTTAATAATTTGTCTACACCAATATAAGGGGATTAGAAATAAACACCAGTATGTTATAATCCATCTAAACCAGAGGTTTGTAAAACTTATTTTTTAATCTGAATTTTTGGAAACTGAAATCAGTCATTCAAGTCTTCTAGCTATGCAATTTTTCATCAGCTTACTTATTTTTCAAAAGTCTGCAGTTTCACTTTAGCCAGGAGAGTGCTACTTTCTCGCATCTTTTGCYAAACTAAAGCCCAGAATATTTTTGCACTCATTTTACTCTAGACATGGGAGTCCAAATTACCTTAGTCATGCAGGTGCATAAAGTTAAACACATGCAAACATCCTTCTAGAATCAGAACATATTTTACAGGTTATGAACATGATTTGATAATTTATTTCCTTTTTACACCAGATAGTTGGATATCTCTAAAAAAATACACATTTGTTTTGCTCTTAAATGAGCCTTTTCTGATCTTTAATCACTAGCTTTTGTCTCTTGTGATCTGGAAATACTTCAATTTTGCACCAGAGTAATAAACAAACTGTAAAGCAGAATTTAGTTAGAAATCCAAAATCATTTCAACAATTTATAAGGAAGAATCATCATAGAAATACATTCTATCAGCTTGTATCAACAATATCACAAGAAGAATACTCCAGTGGAATTTTAAGCTTGTTCTAGCAAAAGGCTCATTAACCAACTCTAACTTTAACAGAGCCCTTTTGCAGCCTTGGCATCCAAACTTGATGTATTTCAGTTACCATTTAGGCATCCTAAACAATAATTTTAGACATGATTTAAATAAATAAACACCATTTGAGCTGGTAGYGTCAAAGCCAGAAGTGAGACTTATGTCAATATGTTTGTTCCACAGTGGAAGCAGTACAGCCAAGTGAAAACAGAAATTTAACTGTGTAAAGTGGAGTGACCAACATGATAATATTTCTGGCAAAAACATAAATTAAAACTAGCAGTGCTTAGTTTCCTGCAGGAAGATAATTTTTCTRCACCCAAATTAATTTAGACTTGAGTCTGCTTCTATACCATGGTGAATTGGCAGTAATTATTCTGAAGTCAGGTGTAAAAATAATATGTAAAAGAGAAAATGACTCAAAGTATAGGACACAGATCTCTTTACTTAATTATCTTGAGGTCAGATTATGCTTAATTTTCTAGGGTGAGCAGTTATAGAAGGGCAAGAGATAACTTTACTTTGCTTAGTTTCTCTTAATGCTACCCATTGGAGCAGTTAGAAATCTCAACCTGTATGGTGATGCACAGCTGTATGGCAGTGGACTAATCAAGCTGCAAATGAGCACAGACCAATTATCTAGTTCCTCTTTCTTGACCTAGGGTCAAAACAATTAAAACCATCCAAGGAGATCTAGTAAATTTATGCAAAATGAATGTCACAAAATGGCACATCTCGTGCTCAGTTATCTCCCTACTTGCTTCTGTCATCACACCCTACATGCATAGGAATTGATTTCTCAACTTGAGTACAAATGAAGCTTATTTGTTCTGGATATTTTTTGTTTTTTTGGTTGGTTTGTCTTAGGACATTTTTGTGGTTATGCTGAGTCTTTCTCCTTTTTTGGTTTTTTTTTTGGGTTGGGTTGGT
>NW_026623438.1:1242846-1261328 GCF_030028575.1 Malurus melanocephalus
TTAATTAAATTAGTAGTTTGTCTCTAATCTATGTATTTTCCATGGGTTTCTCTCACTTGAACTACATATCTGGCTTGTATCATAAACTTTGTAATACTAAATTAGTTGAAAGCATTTTGTATCACCTGCAAATTAGATGTGTTCAGGATCTCAGGGACTGCTGTGCAATTGCAATGATTTCACGTTTTAGTAAAAGTCAGCAGAAATATCYGCTGTCTTGTTCCATTACTGTGGTAACTAATTCTTAGGACTATAATCAAACTAGAGAAATAAGGAATTTTCAGAGAGGAAAAGTAGCTCTTACTCCAGAAATATAAAGTTTCAAAGTGCCAGAGCCTTTCTGGAAAATTTCAATATATTTTTCTGAATGTATATAATCTGGCAATTTTTAATACTGTAATCTAACAAAGATTTCTTTCTATATTATAAATGTATAGAAACTACTTTCTTCTTTTTTGAGTGACCAGTAATGGAAGAAGGGTTAATAGAGATAGGCAAAGGTGATTTTTGTAGTTTAGGAATGGACATAGATAAGTCACAGAATCACAGAACCACAGAATTAACCAGGTCTTGGAAAAGATCTTTGAAATCATTGAGCCCAACTCATGACCTTAAACGACCTTATCAACTGAACCATGGCATTAAGTGCCACATCCAGTCTTTTTTTTAAACACCTCTAGGGAGAGTGACTCCACCACCTCTCTGAGAGGTCCATTCCAGTATCCAATCACTTTCTGTGAATAATTTTTTCCTGATTTTCAGCCTAAACTTCCCCTGGAGCAGCTTAAGACCGTGTCCTCTTGTCCCGTCACTGGTTGCCATCCATGGGCCCTGATGGGATGGTCCCATGAGTGCTGAAGGAGCTGACAGATGCCATTGCCATTCCATTCTCCATAACTTTTGATTGAGCATGGCAACAGGAGGAAGTGCTCAAAGATTGGAGGAAAGAACAACCCATATTTTAAAGAAGGGCAAGAAGAAGGTCCCAGGGAATTACCTGCCAATCAGTCTCACCTGACAGTGGAGAGAGTTGGGGCTGCTTAGCCTAGAGAAGAAAAGGCTCAAAGGGGACCTTATTAATGTATTTAAATAAATGAAAGGCAGTTGTGGAGAGGACACAGCCAGATTATTTTCATTGATGTCCAGTAAAAGGACAAGAAACAATGGGAACAAGTGGAAACACAGGAGTTTTGTCCTGCACATGAGGAAACACCCTTTTGTTAGGGTGACTGAGCACAGATTGCCAGAAAAGTTATGGCTTCTCCATGCTTAAAAGCTGCCTAGACAAGGTCCTGGGCGCCTTTGCTCAAGCAGGGGTTTGGACCACATGACTTCCAGAGACTCCTTCCAACTTCARTCAGTGAGATAATGTTGTGGGTTTAAACCTGATTTTTCTGACATTGGTGTTGAGATTTAATTGTATATTCCTATTACCRTATTTTATTAAGTGCAACTTAAATTTATATTGTGTACTTTGTATATTTGGTATCACTGTTAAATCAAAAATCCCATGTAATACAAAATAATTCAAATTAAGTGTATTTCTCATTAAACTTTATACCCTTCCTATGTGGAATATCTAAAAGAACCTCATTGAAGAGTATTGGAATCTGATATCTTGTGATAAARATCACTAACAATGCTTCATACAAACATAGATCATTGATCTTACTTTAAATATATGAGGTATATAAAAAGCTAATTCCATAAGGAAAAAATAAATTCTCACAAACTGTGCAACAAAAAATTTGTTAGTCCTGGATTTTATTGTCCTAGGCTGGCTCWGATATGGACTTTAATCATCAAGATTATATTTTCTCTACTGTACTTCAATACTGAGAGGATCTTTGAAGCAGAAACTGTAAAATATTTTTGCTCTTTTGATCTATTTTGATTTCTCAATGACTGACATTTTGAATGGTCCATGTGTTTATTTCCTGTCTAAACTCTCAAAAACACTGAAACAATTGTAGGCTTATAAYAACTAATTTCAACTTCTGAATGAATAATAATTTCAGAAAACAACTCCCTTTTATCTCCTACTTTATGTCTTTGCTAGAAGCCCAGTGTCACCTGCAATTACTTTCCAAGGTGGATTTAACTGTGGGGAAAACTGATGGTGGCATGACCCTTTTTTTCTTTAATTTGCCTCAAATTTTCTAGCATTATTACCTTTTCAATAGATGTGGCATATATATTTTAAAGAGAAATGGAACTTTTGTCAAAACCTATCTTACCTATTTTGTTTAGCTTACATAAACCACAGGGAGGATCAGCCACTAGGAGTCATCTAGGCTCCTTGAATGTCCAATGCATAAAAGATTTTGATTTTTTTCTTCACATTGATTCAGCATATTAACTATATTTTTTTCTTTCTTTTCCCCGGGAGCAATAACATCACATTTTTCATTTCTTTTCCTCATGAAATGATATGGCATTTAATATTTCCAGTTAATTTGTACTGATGAATACCTAGTTAAGGTAAATCTATTTTTCAAAGGAAGGTATGGGCATAAACATTGAAAACTATTTCATTAAGTCAGTGACCTTTATAAAATGAATTCCTGTTGATAAAACTGGATACCACCTAAAGGCAGAAAGAAGGGAAATAAAATTTATGTGTGTATTGGTTTTCAAGATTGATATCCAGGAAGAAAACKAGAGGGACAGCTGACATCAAAAGCACAGAAAACAGCTACAAGAGTTCTTCTAGCTYGGAGCATGGTAAAATATACATTTTTATTTGATTTTAATTTGAAATAATAGCACGTTCCCAGTGTCTGGTTCATTTTGCATTTCATACCTAGTAATAATGGAGCTTAACACTAATTTTATCTGAAGAGTTTTGCATTTATGCAAGCATGAAGATACACATTCAAACCTCTTTCTTTCATGGTAAAGAAAAATATGTATTGGAGTAAACCAAAAAAAGCAGCAAACATTTTAACTATTTTCTCCTTTTACTCCATAATCGAATAGTTTAATTGTCCATTGAATTGGCAGATACTAAGCAGGCTTCTAGCAGTTGTCCTTTAGATTATTGTCAGAGCCTCCAGGGAAAATAATCATTGCAGTAATGACAACTTTTAAGGTAAACAGTGTTTCTATTAAATCAAAACATCAGCATTTGGGTAGAGTAGAATCTCATTTATTTACATCAATAAAATATGCACCTTAGGACATGCTAGGTCACAGTTGAGTAATGTATTGCATTTTCCAGTGTTTTTAGAAAGAATGAATAATGACAGTGGAAAGGCTGGGATTCATTAAAGAAAAACAAATTTTGGAGCAGTACGACTCTTTATTTAGAAGGAGCTTGTGATATGAGCTGACAGTTGCTTTGTTTAGACAAGTGTCATAACTTTAGCTCACTGACCAAATTTTCTGAAATCAAGTAGGGCAATATTTCTGCACACACACTAGGTAAATGATAGCATCAGCAGGATAACAACAGTTTCAAACTGATTTGGAGTAAAACTCTTAAGTAAATAATYTTCTTTTGAAAAGAATGGCATCATTTGACTTAATCTAAAAACATTTATCAAAGATGAGCTGCACATAGAAGGGCTGAAATTTAGTCACCAAATCTCTGGGTTTCCCTTTAAATTATAGTTTTATTCTCTCGYCTTTACTTGAGGACCAAATCCTATTTGCTCTTGTACTGGGTTTGAATGGCCAGGGGCTACAGAAGTGGCTTTTGTGAGAAGCTKCCAGCAGCTTCCTCCATGTCCAGCWGAGMCAATGCCAGTCACCTCCAAGATGGACATGCTGCTGGCCAAGGCTAGGTCAGTCAAAAAAACGGTGGCAATATCTCTGTGATAACATATTTAAGAATGAAAAAAGGCTATTGTGAAGATGAATTTGAAGATGTATTTGTGGCCAGAGAAGAGCAGGGTGAGAATGTGAGATGAATAATTCTGCAGACGTCACAGTTGATGGAGGAGGGGGAGGATGTGCTCTGGGTGACCATCTGAGATTTCCTGGCAGCCCATGGTGAAGATCATGGTGAAGAAGATTGTCCCCATGCAGCCCATGGAGAACCACAGGGATATCAAGATCCATCTGCAGCCCATGGAAGAGAGCCAYGCTGGATTAGGTGGATTCCTGAGAGGAGGCTGTGAGTCCATGGGGAGCCCATGGTGGAGGAGAGTCCTGACAGAGACCTGAGATCTGTGGAGAGAAAAAATCACACTGGAGCAGGTTTCCTGGTAGGATTTGCAACTCTGTAGGGGACCACACTGAAACAGCCTGTTCTTGAAGGACTGCACCCCAAGGAAGAGTGACCCCATTGCAGCAATTTGTGAAGAAGCRCTGCCTGTGGGATGGACTCACACTTAAAAATTTTTGGAGAACKGTCTCCCAAGGGGAGGAACCCACATTGGAGCAGRGGAAGGACTACTGTCCCTGAGCAATGGCAGAAATAACATGTGATGAACTGACCATAAGCCCCATTCCCCATCTCCCTGCACCACTGAGGGGTAGGAGGTAGAGCTGGGAAGGAGGGAGAGGTGGGGAGGAGACATTTYTGTGGTCTTATTTTATTTCATATTATATTGTTATGATTTTGTTAGTAATAAATTCAATTAATATCTCTAATTCAAGTCTGCTTTGCCTGTGGTGGTGARTGATCTCTCTCTGTCCTTATCTCAACTCACAAACCCTTCCTAATATATTCTCTTCCCTCACCAGCTGTGGAGTAGAATGATAGAGAGGCTTTGGTGCRTGTCTGGCATCCAGCCAGGGTCAACCCTACAGTTCCCAAAATCATATTACTGACTTCTTAGGCATTCGATGATCTATGCTGTGATACCTAATGCAAGTCTGTCTTCTYCTTTCTTTTCCTATAGACAATTTTTATTGCTCTTCATCGGGGTCCAAATCTGACTTCCAGTGTACAATTTCTCCTTGTTGTAAAAGCAGTCTTCCTGGAACAGATTATAAATAAAGCATAATGGAAAAGGCAGAAACTGAAAATGGGATTTTAGGAGTAGGAACAGAAGGGAATTAAATGACATTACAAGCTATCTCGATATAGGATTTGCTCAGAAATTTTTAGGAAAAATTTGTATAGATTTAGAGGACATAATTAAACCTGCTGTATTTCCATGGTAAAGTATCTGTCTTTCCAAGAAAGTATCCTGCRAAAGTTAGTTGTGATTCTTGTTTCCCCAATGCTTCAAATAATTCAAAGTCCTTCATTGTTATCAATGTCCTCAAGGTGAGTTTTCCAAAGTCAATAAATGAATTTTTTCCTATGCCAGCACCATCTRCTATCTGGTACAGTAATTTTCCTTACTGCTTCTTTACGTACAAGATATATTTGTAGAGAGTAGCTGTTTTCTGTCACAGTCACCACTTGGTTYTTCTAGCCAACCCACCCTCTCTCATGACTCATTTATCCTGTGTGTTACTGTATGCATCAGAGAGGAGATTTGTATCAAAAGGCTTACTTTGGAATAGGGAGTGCTATAATTTTTTGTGCTATGCTGGATTAGGAAGCAGGACTGATCAACTCTGTCAGTCTGCCATGCTCCCAGGATGCCTAGATTATCCAGTAAAGTCTATGGTGCTGGTCTGGGCCACAAAACAGCAGAACTTTACTCTATTTCTGTTCCATTTTTAATAATATGATACTTTAAATTTTTCCATTTTTATTTTTTATAATTCATTTGTCATTACTGGAAGTCTTCATTTACCTGAAGACTTTGAATCTGCACACCTTGTTCACAAGTGTTCTGCAATGAACAACTGATGCAGACTTTTTTTCCTCTTAAACTTATCAGAATGCAGTTTCGAACAATCATAATTGCTAAAAGTCCTTTATGTCACTTAAATTTTGGTATATTTAAATTTGAAAAGAGATCATAAATACACCACAATATTCATGCCACATTCCCCTGGTCAACACACCGTATTTATAACATACAATTGAACGTGATTGCATTTTCAATGCAGAAAAAAACCCCAAAACAAACAATACTGATTCTCTATAATTTTCCACAGCTCTCCGTTTAGTTTCAGATGAACATTGTTGTTTTTCTCCTTTAATATTTATTATCTTAGTTTACAAAGTCATCAAGTTGCGTTTCCCAGGCATTAAGATCTCAGTAATCTCTTTCAGTTTAAAAAATTGTCCATTTTTCAAGTAAGTCTTACTGTTTCTTCCCCTGAATAGGAAGGCCTTAGTCAAATATGTTGGTTATTTCTCCACAAGACTGCAAAAAATAAGTAAAACAAAAATAAAGGAGTTAACAGTAAGGATGGCTTCATCATTGTCATATTCCAAGTTTCTTCCTCTGCTTTCTTATACTGCTTTCAAATTTGTCATTTCAAAGATAGCAGCCAAAATACTTTCTTCTGCTAGTTCAAAAATAGTCTCTTTGTTGGGAGGGCATTCTACTCCTGTCCTGTCTCCATTGCAAGTATGCTGCTTGTTCTRCCCTCAAAGCATTGACTATTTGCTGTTTGTTTTTGTCTTCCTTGTCTACTCAAGACTGAGTGTTCTCCTTGCATCCTCAAACTGGCCACCACTGCCTATTTTTCTGCTTTTACAGATTTTTTTCCAGCTCTTTGAGTGTTTTCCCTCAGTGACTATGTGGGCATACTCTTTCCTCAAACCTTTGTGTAAGAACATCCTAAAATCCTTACATATGTACTTTCATCTCTAATAACTGAATGGCAGATAATTAAACTTTAATTAAAAAGAAATYGAGCCATCAAAGTGTTTATATATCTTGCTGAATGCTAGAGGTGAACCACTGGAATGGTAAATTCTTGGAACAGGCTTAAAGAGGAATTGCCCACATTTGTTTGCTTTTACTCTAATCAGATTCAAGAGAGATCAAAAACTACAGTGTCTCATAGGCTAGACCAAACATTCYTCAGAGATATCCTCCCAAAAGTTATCATAAGATAAAGAAAACAAATGTACTTTCCTGTGTCTCCTGAAAGAGACCACCTGAAAGTACCACCTGTCAGGTCATTCTGGTCAGTAAATGAGACGTGCTTTTAAAAAAATTCTTTGCAGAAAGTTGAAAATAGGAAAAAGATGCAGGGAGCAGCTGTTGTCAGCTCAGTGATCCCATATGCTTCCTCTTGTCTCTGTGAGTTGAAGATCCTGGTTAAACTGCATTTTGTGCTCCACTGCACTCATCTGAATCAATCCTAACCTGAACAGGAAATTATGACATAATGAGAGCATTAAGTAAGAGCTCCTCTGGCATCATGGAGCACTGATGTAAAGATCCAAGGTTCTAATATCTCAAGTCTTGAACTATATTTTACAGTTTCTATCCCTGAAGTGAAAACCCCAAAAATATGTCTGYATTTTTCTTATTATTAACTTTGAAAAAATTAAAATATTTTTYGTAATTACTTTCTTTAGTGAACCTTAGTCCTCTACAGCCAGACTGTATTTATACAGGCCTTTATTTCCTTCCTACATGGTGGCTGTCTGAGACTCTTGCCAAGATTCTGCCTACAGAGATTCYTCCACATGCTGTCTCTAAATCAAGCAAGACTTAACCTGGCAAAAAAAGCATAAAGTACAGCTCTTGAGCTTGAACTGAGCCTTAAAATCAAATTTGTCTGTACTWACTCCGAAACAGCTGGGCAAGGAACTGGTTTAAACAAGCCTACTGCTTTATCCTACATTGCATCCTCCATCTGCAGTATAAATCCACCCTTCCTACACAAGGTATTCTAAAATCCTTGTCCCTAAAATTATACAAGCAAGGAAATATATCCATGTCCTTTATTGGCTAGACAGGAGCATCATACCCTTAAACGTTTTCTTCAGGAGGTCATATAAGAATACTGAATACCAATTTAGACCATTAAAATTTTGGTTAAAGTACAAATGTCTTCTAGCAAGTTGAGAACACCATAAAMTTTTTGTGAAAAAGTTTATTGTGTGCAATTATTTGCAAACAATTAGGACAAAAAGTAATGTCTTTATTCTTACATGAAAATTCAAGATGAAACAAAGYTGTATTTACACCTCCCTATTCTAGCCTCAGGTGTTTGTCCCTTTCAACACTGTATGATAAGGAGCTGATCAATTACATTTAAAATGAAAAAAAATATTGATACAGAACGCTATGCAACAAGCCATAAATTTTGTGAAATACTTTTCAAAACAAAAAACAAAAAAAAACAACAACAACAAAAAAAGACAATTACTATATCATTTCTACTGATCAAGGAAGTATAATGTACTTGAATGTGACATTATGAAAATTTTAGACCAGTGTCAGAAAGATATTAAAATAAATGATGGCCTAAAAAAGGGGAAGAGGAAGGGAAGTGAATCCAAGGTCACAGCTGGAAAACCAGGTGTATGACAAGATTGTGGAAAATTTGAGACAAAAACCAGAAGAYGTGTCTTCAGAAATTAATACTGATTTCTTTATTCACTTTTTATGTTCTAATTTTTATCAGCAAGAAACTTGATAATAGGTCTTCAGTACAAACAGTACTACTAAAAATCACATGAATTTTCATATTATGAGCAAAAATKGTCACTGTTAAATGATAATTTTAAAATGGTCAGGAAAAAATACAGATGGCTCATGATATATCTCTTTTTATAAGCCTAAAATGTTGATTTCATTAACTATTACAAGGTACTCCAGATTTTCAGCTCCTATTTCATTCCCTTGATATTTGCTTGGCATGCTTTGCATTTTCTTTCCTACACGATGCAGAGACCTACAGCATCTAACACTTTTAGTTAACACATTCACAGCACGTCTACAGCTGTGCTTGCACATTGTGGTCTGTCCTATGGGACAGCCCCAAGACCATCGCTAATGTATACATATGATTAGAGAGYTTTTCTGGCTAGAAGAAAAGAACAGCTCAGCTGCTATGATGCCCACAGCTCTGTGATTTGGGGTTTTTATTCTGTTTTTTGTTTGGCTTTTTGTTTGTTTGGGGTTTCTTTTTGTTTTGTTTTGGGCTTTTTTTTTTTTTTTTTTTTTTTTTTTTGGTTTTTTTTTTTTTTTTTTTTTTTTTTTTTTTTTTTTTTTTTCTTTTTGTTTGGGCTTTTGTTTTTGTTGTTGTTTGTTTGTTAGTTTTTCCATTGGGTTTGGTTGGTTGGTTGAGTTTTGGTTGGTTGTTTTGTTCTTTTTTCTGTTCCAATTTTAAGCTTACTAACATTTCCTGATTTGAATCAGTCAACTTCATATAGCTTAGCTCACAAGTTCCCCATCATTAAATAGTTTTATACATCATCACAATATAATGGACTCAGAATAAGAGGCAACTTTGCACCTTATTTCATTCTGCCTTAGACATTGAAAGCCATGTTATGAAGAATAAACTTTGAGCCTAAGAATGTCTTCCAGTATTAGACACGGGTATTACACTGTAATTTGGTATTTGCAGGAAAAAGGAACATTAAAAATCATTCCTTGTGCTTCAGAAATACTCACTGAACTCTAACAATACTGCCAGCTAGAAAGCCGACATTCCCAGGGACACTGGGGCTAGAAAACGCATGGTCACTGCATCATTTCAGGGCACCAACACCTTTCAAATCTGCAACACCTATGGAGACTGGGAACTCAACTGCAACACCGAAATCCCATTAGGGTTAAGGTTTGGGTTCAGCTAGCCACAGAACTTACAACTCCAGGGACACCAGTACTGGAAAAGACAAACACAAGCATCACAGAGGGGTACCAGCAATGCTGCACCCACAGTTTTCCAGTCTGGTCCACTCATTAAACTGGGGACCTCAGCCACAGTGTCATAATTCCATTATGGTTCAGATTAGTTAGGGTTCAGAGAGCCATGGTACCTACACCTCTAGGGACAATCGGGCTGGAATACACATGCAAAAAAAAAAAAAAAAAAAAAAAAAAAAAAAAAAAAAAAAAAAAAAAAAAAAAAAAAACGTGAAAGGGCATCAACACTGCTGCATCCACACCTTTCTAATCTGGAATACCTCTGGGTGAGTATCATACTCTAAATTGACTTCACAAATATCAGCACATACATCCATTCACCTAATCTATCAAATTAAATACTTAGGACGTGATGAAGTCAAAGAAGTCCAATCAATGGAGTCAAAAAAGAAAGGACACTATCTTCTCAATGTCATTCTTAAACTGCTGAGAGCAGAAAAGTCCCTGTTGTGAAATGTGGCTGCTCTCTGTTTACTTATTCAGATACCTGTTTTTGGGCCAAATGCCCACTGGAATGGATACCCAGTTATTGGCCTTTCCCCCACAGTCACCTGAAATTAAACTTCAATAGAGTTAATAACATGCTTTTATCACACATCTACAAGACAAATGTTATTTCCAGTCCCTGCCTCATTGCCCAGTTTACTTGGGAGTGAAAAAGTTTTAGGCTGCTGAAACTTCTCATACTGGCATGTATATGTTTAAATATGCAAATCGGATCAAAAGATAGGAAAAGSATAACCAAAGAATCTCATTCAATCCACAGCAATTAAAAGTTAAAATAGATAGACAATCCAAATGAGTCAACAGAATATTGATGTCATACACTACCACACACACCAKACACAAGCTTAACATCTCTTGAGTTATCTACCCAAGATCTGAGCCTCAGTCATTTTGTATAAAGTGTCCTAAATTACAGGGACAGTCCTTGCCTAATTCTTTTTTTTTTCTGTGTGTTAATACTAAAGCCTATGTTAAGCTAAGACTTAGGAGTGTCTAAAATTATGGAAGGAGTGAACAAAGAAAATAATCTCAAAATCCATCCATCTGTCTTCCATTCTGATCAGTGTGCAGATAGGAGGCATGAGAGTGAGAGAAAGGCAGCCTGGAAAGAGGACCTGTGTGATTTATCTCCCAGTCTTTTATTTTTGAGAAGTATATGAAGTCTTCAATCAGGGAAACTGGAGGAGGATGAATTTAATAATGCTAGTGTTGCATAGTACCTGTTCTGAAATGTGTCTCATATTACCAGTTTATTTACCATATTTCCATTGATGRACATGACACCAGACTCCTCTGTAGCCATGTGATTCAACAGAATCAGYAAAAACATAAAACTGTAGTTATTGGATCAGTGTTTCTTGTGAAATAACTAAACAATGCAAAACTGAGTAATGATTATCTTCAAAATGTGAAGACCCAATTAAATGAAAAGATTATGTTCTTATGACATTTATCTGATCCTCTTTAACTTATCTCAGCATCTCAGTGGTGATCTGTTTAGTTATTAAAACCACATACCAAATCACATAAATGTTTACCTTTTCAAATTTCGGAGGCAAGACTGACTAACATTTTTCATTGAGTTAATCAGAACCTTAAACCATCCCTGGCCAATTTAATAGTAAGAACCAAAACCTCACATTAAATGTAAACATTAATCAATTTTATGGTAATAAAGTCTTACCAGTAAATTGGCAGTTAAGGTTTTTATTTCATTTACTCTGTCTGTGATTATATTGTGTATATTCAGAGTATGGAGTTATCAAATAAACCTCTGAATTCCTAATCATATGAGTAAAAGTCTCTGCATTAGTATAACATATCAGCATTCAAAGCCAACCACAAAATGTCTCATTCTGATGTCTAAAGATCTTGAAACTCCACTTTCCCTGTAATGCAATTACAGAAAATCACACATACTCAGAAGAAAGCAAATACCGGGATCCAAAAGGCACCTAAGTACCTGACTTCAAGCAAATTAAGTAGGTATTAGGTATTTGCATACACTTGTGGATCTAGGACTAAACTGCTTTCAATTTTATTCTGCCAATGAAGTGAACAATAATGGCGTGTTCTGAACCCTCWACCACAATCATAGTTATTGTCACGAGAAAAGATTCTGCATGAAAGTAGGTGCTGAACTTACACCCATGGGATYAGTCTTGATGAGACAGAAAAAGAGCAAGAGCAGAAGGCAGCTATTGAACCATCTGATGAAACTGGCAAGAGCAGGAAAAGGGAGAGGGCACAGATGCAAGTGCCACCACTTTGCTACTCTCAGCAGCCACAGGAAACCTGTTGTGCTTGGCTGCAGCAGACACGCCTTGGCCCATCCTGGTTTGCCACCTCCCCTTCCTGCTCAGCARCCTGCCAGGCACAGCAGGAGAACTGCTGAGGGAAAAACAGAAAGAGACAGTGGTTTTGCAGGAAGGTTGGAAAGATACAACTGCTTCAACAAGAGCCAAGGCTTTCYTGAGGTTTCAGTTCTGCATTAAAGGCATGCTCTATCGTGGGAAAGGGATACAGTCCCTCAACCCAGACACTAAATCTCAGAAGCATTACAGACTGCCACAGGATGGACAAATGGAAATGGTGTTACCATCCAGGCATAGGTCTGCGGTGAGTCGAACAAAGAATGAACTTTAAGTTAGAAAGCTGTTGAAGACAGAAGGTAACAGCCCAAATTTACATTGGTACGATACAGCACAGGCTTGACAGTTCTGACTGTGCCAGTCTAACATTTTATGTGCAATGGTCAACTGGAAACGAGACAGTGTCATGTTGCTGCACATCCATTTAGAGCTCTCAGCTTCAGAGAGGTTTTATGTCCATGATCCCACCTGCCTACCTACATTGGTAATTTGGTGCTTTTTTTCACTAAAATCATCTGCCTTGATAAATAAAATAAGAGATTACATTTGAGTTTTGCAGTTTGGGGTTCTAAAGACAGCCACTATCAAATATTCCTTTTGTTCCATGCTGACCTGGTGAATTACCTGGCGATCTCATTTTTTCAAACACTTAAACCACAAGGAAAAAAAATCTATCCTCACCATCAATAAAGGGAGCTAATGGTGACAAATTAGTCCACATGGCAAGTACAAGATTCTTTCAGAGAATTGTTCTATTTTATGCCTCTTTCWAGCACAAAGCTATTATGTTCCAATCTATAACTCCATTGAAGKCTATTATAAAAAACACCCTCATGCAACTCATCATACTGTAACAACTTCAGTGCCTGAGATATCCTGTTTCTAAAGATTCTGTTGTATTGCTCTCTGCATGAACTTTGTAAACATGCATTGAGTTATCAGCATTTCATACTACTAACCTTGAGGGTGTCTCGGGAATTGAAAAAATCCCAGGCAGCTACATTTAGTTTGACTTCTGGAATTGCAGCTTATGASTGTTCTTCCATTTATTAAAAGAAACAAGTAAATAACAATGACCCCCACACACATCTTTCTGAACTCAAAGTTCCATTCTGTTAGTGTGGAAATATGCTTACTCTGTAATTCATGATTGCTGTTTATTTACAGTGATCTCATGAATTCAAGCAAATGTCTGCATTGTCATTTTCAGGATTCTTCTCTCAAACAGACTTGTTTCTGCAGATCTTCGATGTTTTAGCCTCAGGTCATATGTAGCATGTCACTGACAATAAAATTTAACTTTTCCTTTTGACAGGTAAGGTAATATTGGMACACTACTACGGAGGAAAAAAGTTAATGCTACTGTTGAAAAGTAAAAATTCAGGACGCGTAAATGTAGCAGCTTTAATATRTTATATAACCATTTGACAACCACAACAAACCTGAGTAGATTAAGTTATAAACATTTCTAAAGTAATTTACAGTTATTCACATTAATAATAGATAATACTTATTTAAGCTTTCATAATAAAAGTCCTCCTTATTGGAATCTCTTATATCACATAATCACAAAGAATTACGGTCTTGTTTATAAAGACGTAAAAATATTTACTATTTCTATTATTTATAATCATGTATGTATCTCAAATTAAATTAGCATATATGACACAATGTATTGATTTTGCAATGCTTGTCAGCTATATAGTGAAGTTGGATTTATTTATACAAAAGTTGACTTTCATTATTGTCAACACTTATTTTAGGACATGTCTTCAATAATTCTACTACATAATAGTATTTTTTAATTAAGTTGAGCATTTGTTGTCATGTTCTTGTCCATCTCCAAGCMTAAATGATTTTTTGACTAGAAGTATGAGGAATATTCAAGATTGTATTGAATARTTTTCTAAATTTTTCACAAAGTCCATCATCCACATTTCTGTTATGCAAACATCAGGGAGGATATTTCTTAAAGCTTGTCAGCAGTACAGTAAAATATTCAACCACATACAGAAGACAATATAAAAACTTGAAGCRTTTTCCTTCACACATTGTTTTGAATGTTGTAAGCTTCTGCAGACAGAGCATGAGATGGACTATTATTTAAATGGTATTTATTAATTATCTGAGAAATTAGCTTCAGCTGATTTAAAGCACATGGAAAAATCGGATATAATCCCTTCTTTGTAAATGTTTTCAGGGAAAGATATTTTTTTTTTCCCAGTGAGAGCTGTCATGGTTATGGATACACTAAGACTATTCAAATAAAACTCCGGAGAATACATATAATGGCCTCCTGCTAATAAGTGTAAAACAATTGCTTTTGTATTGAAGTTCTTTTGTGTTAATTATTATAACATTATGAAACCGAGCCCAGGGAATTATTATKTGGGCATTTTTTTCACTGACAGCTGGATGCTAATATGGATTATTTTTGTACTGCCCAACCGTATTTCAAAAAAATAAGTTACAACTGTGTCTGCATTTTGAATGTCCTTATAAAATAGTTGTCCTTTTTCATTTCTTATTTTTTTAACGCTGGCCAGCCACAAGTATTAGCATATTCTTAAGGAAACCCCAACATAAAAAGACAATGAAGATGCAAAAAYTTAGATCAAGCTAACCACTTTCATTGTATGCACCAGGTATAGAAAAACAATTAACTTTCACATCTTTATCCATCTGTAAAGGCATGAATTATTTTGCACTCAGCATTTTCATATCCTGAATTTGGCAAAAAGCCTTAGACTTAAATCTTACAGATTAGATCCTGTAAATATTTATGTGCTTAACTACAGAGAATGGAGTTAAAAGYCATTACAAGGGGTATTGCTTGGATCATCACAGTTCCTATTCTGAAGAACTGMAATTTAGTTTTCCATATATCTTTTATGACTCTTTTGAAAGCATCATTTTCACTAAACTAAATCCTTCTCACACTGGAGAAGAGTCTGTATTTTTGATAACGCAACAGAAGCACAGACTTCATTGCACATCAAATACCCACAAATTTACGCAYCTGCGTAGCTCTTCATCTTTGAATTTTAATATAACCTTGTCGCTTGCATTTGTTAAGGCCACTCAGCTTCCACAGTATTATTTTTCATCCTTCTTTTCTTGAAAGAGTTCAAAAAAATAGCAAGTCATTATATTTTTTTCTGCTGGTAGGTTGTGATACATTGAGTGTAATCCAGAATTATATCAACTAGAACATTCTTTTGTGAAGAAACCTTAGAGGTGACTGYCATGTTACGGGGCAAAAAAATTGAAAGAACTCTGTTGTTTCAGCTCACAGATTGCCATCAAACATTACTTTATGGCTTGCTTCTGACAGACCAGGAGATTACAAACCTATGTAAAACCAAGAGAATTATGAGCCTTGGGACCAGTCACCAGTTTCCATGAATATATACCCTGGATTCATAGGTGGTAAATAAATTGAGCATTCTGTTGGCTTCCCTGGTGACTAGACGCCCCTCCACCMCTGAAGCAGAGTTGCTCTGAACCACCTGGGAACCCAGCACAGGCAATGTAACTTATGCATTTCTAAGTCCTTCACCAAAATCTGCCTCATTTCTCTTTCTGGAGCAGTTTTAAGAAAGGGCAAGAGAAAAATAAAGGACAGTGAAAGAGAAAGCTGTTCCATGCTAAAGTTTTGCAGCAAGTAGTGAATATGCTACAGGAAGGATTAATATCCAGAAGGCCCAGCTCTACCTTAATTTTGTTTCAACAACCTCTTTGTTCAGATGGACTGGGCATGGCAAGATAAACTAAGTGATGTAGATTTGAGGAATATGTAAGATCAGATGATTCAGAGAAACACAGCTGTGTTCTCTCCTGGAATTGCTCCATGTCTGCATGAATGTCCAAGCATTGTTGAAGTGTAGTTGTTTAGACAATCTATTAAAAAAATCAATAGTTTTCTTCTTTTAAGGCAACATTAAAATTTGTGATATTCTTAATGGTGTTGTTGCACCTAAGGCTGGGCAGTAATRCATCTACTGAATTCTTATAAATAAAATATATTAATTAAATAAAAAGAACAAGTATTAACTTTTTTTAAAGTTGTGGATTTGTGGTGTTTGTTTCTTTATTTGTTTTTAATTGTAAAGTATAACTATACCATATTCATTATTGAGACTAAAAGCTTGATCACAAAAGCTTTTGCACCAAAATTACATTGCTATCCTTATATTTCACAGTCTTCAATTGGGAAAAGTTAGCAAAAATATGGACTGGAATAGTTTGGTGCATATGCTCTAACACAGGTTCAGAGACAAAAGATACAGAGCTGTCTTTTCTATCTGTAAAGGATTACCTATTTTTTTTCTAATTTCCAACAAAAACTCAGATAAATAAGTTATTATCACAAAATTATGAACATTATCTCTATGGTTACGTAGATGTGTTAAAATAGTTTCAATACTTAATGAGAAATAAAATATGAAAAGCAATATTCTAACTCTGAACCAAGACTTTCTGAATTAATCAGTTGTTGATGTCACACGTAACTGTAAAATCAGAGCATAGTCATGACATACCACCTTCAGTACGAGCACAAATTTATGAGGCAGTATACTCATAACAAATGCCACAAGAYAWGTGTCAGAAAATTCCTGTTTCCAAAATGTCAATCTAAATTATTACATAAAATGTAGAGAGAAGGGAAAAGAACATTCATGTGCATCTATGATCAGTAAATACGACAGACTATAACGCAGAGAAATTACTTTTCATGAGCTTTATTTATATTTCCTGTATGTTTTCTTCATCAGTTATGTTTTGGTTTAGTTTGGTTTTCATGTTTCTTAGAGGAMAAAAAGTGTAATTCCAAAGGAAATATTTTCAAAATTATAAATGTGTTTGCATTTGCTAGAAAAATAAAATTATTATCTTCTTTCCCCTTCCCTTGCCCTCTGTAATTTTATTTTTTAAAGGAAGTCTCTATAAAACTTTATTTAAATTATAATTATTTTCATTCTCATTTCATCTGTAAGTCTCAGTGCAAACCTCAAAATGGTTATGAGATTGACTATGCTATATAGCAATTTTATTATTCTCCAAAGAATGGCCATAACAGAAACAGCAGACTTATTTTTATAYATTTTTTTTTCTTTTGAGGMCATGGAATTATGCAAAAGATTAGCYTAAACCATTATATTTATGATAGAAAATTTTATTTGGAGATTATGTGAAGGATCCATCAGTGAGCTGTTGCTGTTTTGCATCTCTGGCTCAGCGAAGCAGCCGTAAGTTCACTGCACTGCTTGGATTTGCAGCTGCCTTTTGCTGCCATCATGACACAAAGCAGCAAGAGTATCCTGGTGGATCTGGTCTGTACCTGATATCTCTTAGATTAGATATATATCTTTACACATCACTGCTCAGGACTTTGGAAATTCAGTTTACAGACCTTGTGACATAATGAGAAGAACAGGACAGACAGACTGACAAGCTGACTGGCTAGCTTAGTTAAGGAGTGATATAGATGCAGTCCAAAGCCTTTAGACCAGGCATTCCTCACGTATTTCTCAAGGATTTATTTACTGTATATACAGCATCATACAGGGATATTATTTCTCATTGCCATGCTATGTCCTTGACTTCCAGGGCTTTTGATTAGACCTTAAATTAACAGCACATTCTTTTTGTGAGAGATACTGTGTATTTTTTTCTTTTCCAACCAGCACTGTTATGCAGTTTGGATCAGTTTACATCTTAGTTTTATTTATTTCATCTGTTAAAAATGATAGCTTCCTCTGAATAAGTCTGACTACTCAGGTTTTCATCTATGCTGCTGTGCTCATTGAATTCAGAAGTATCATCTTGCCCTAAGCACTTCAGAGCTCAGGAGAGGAAGGTGACCTGCTTCAGGCATTTACACAATGATTCAAAACCCACCAATCCTCTTTGATTACTTCCAGCCATACCTCGAGTCCTGCTTGAAGCATTTCTGGGCTGTGTCAGGAACAAGAGGCTATCCTTGTATATCTCTAGAGTTAGCTGTAGTATCCTCTCTAAAACAGGAGAGAAAATGGTTTCCATGGTATGTGGGTCAAAGAACTCAGTATAAAAGTCCATCCATTTCTTTTCCTCAGAATTAATCAAAAGTCTTTTTAATGGAACCACACAAAATAAGAGATAACACCTATTTTTTTTTAACTGCTTTTTTCTTTTACTCAGAACAATCTTTCAGAAATATCACCGTGCTAAGACTTATTCTGGCCTACTAAATATAGCCATGAAGTGTTCCAGACATAACTATGATAGGTGTACAAATAAAACTATTTTGTGAAACCCAATAATACTTCTATATAATTACTTTTTTTTCTGCTTGTACTTTGAACAGTAGAACTAAATACTACAGAAAAGAAATTAGAAACAAAACCCAACCAAAACACTTAACTATTTCTAG
>NW_026623438.1:1261661-1280201 GCF_030028575.1 Malurus melanocephalus
ATATAGAATCAACCAAATTATGGATATAGATTGATGAAGACATATAAGGAAAACATACACAGAAGCACATTAATTTTCAAACAAAAGTAACTCCCCCCCCCTTTTTTTTTTTGAGGACCGATTCTCATGTTTTGTCCATCTTAGGGATTCATCCTACTAGTTTCACAAAAAGCCACTTACAGATTCCTTATTCATTTGAAAGCTTAAGATGGGTCAGCTTATTCCTGTGGCATAATGGCTGAAGATGGAGATGACTTAGGGAATAATTTTTCCATGAGAAAAGAAAAGTTTCTTTTTAAGATATGCAAGAATTTGATTTTTGTTATTTCAGCACTATAACATTTAACAAAATTTACTCAGTTACTAGTTTTCTTGTYAGGGGTTTTGATTTTACAGGTGGATTTTGGTTTGGTTTTTTTTTTCTGTTTTGTTTTTTTGGGGTTTTTTTGTGGGGAAAGGGGGAAGGGGAATTGAGATAGWGGGATATGTGATCAATGATTGAGAAAAATCACTGTAGTAGGAGCAATCAGGATTTTAGTTCAGATCTGTAAGATCTCTGGGTAAGAACATTGCTGAGCCCTATTTCTCATATTTATTGTGTCCTTGTGTTTCCAAAGTCAGCATCAGTAATAATTCTTCTGCATGGGAAGAGAATACACATCTATTCCACTGATGGAATTCTAGCCCTTTTAAATCACAGAGAAAATGCCTGTGCCCGAGCCAGTYACCCAAGGTTTCCTTAACAGTCAGGGAACAAAAGGACATGCTTAGAGGATAATCCATCAGAACTAATTTGGAGAAGAGCTCCACACTTGAGGTTTGCTTTTTGCGGGGCTTTTTTGAGGTTCTTTTTTCATTCTTCTTAACTCTGGCCTATAAATTTAGAGAGCTGAGGATCTCTATTTTGGGTCTATGCATCTAAATCTAGATTGATAAATCCTTCCCTTTGGTCTCTACCCACTGATGAGCTTATTCATATTGCTTTATTTGTAAGGTTCTTCCTGATAAGAAAAGTTCAGTGAAAAAACAGGAAGCTGACAGTCTTGTGGCTCTGAAAGCACCATCTGAAGACAAGAATGAGCGTGTAAGAGTAACCCAGTTACCAGCAGCAGGACTGGGAGGCTGTTTGGTCCTACAGAAGTGCTGCTCCAGAGTAGCCCTGTTTGCATAAGATCTGTGCTCACACTCCATTGTGTGAAGAATTAATGTTTAAAGAGYTACACACCATAAAGCATCTTACATATTTCTAACACAACCTGTTCAGCTGCTAGTAGTAATTAACCCTGATCACCTCCCACATGATAAAAACATTGCTACTTGACAAATTAAAATATGGCCCTTTGCTGGGCCTCTAAAGAGATKCATCCTGTGGGGTTAATTGAAGTTGTGAAATATGGCAGGTTAACCGCTTTGCACTGCCAGAAGAAGACTATAGCAGAAAAAATTTAAGGCCAGAACACAATCTTACTCCTCAAACAATATATTTCCTTATATCTCGCACCTCACTTCACCCTGTTACTGGACACTTGACAAGAACTCAGGACATTGTGACAGTTTTGATGTGACTGGAGTTGTTACAGGAAAGAGTACTGTTGGTTTACTGAATGGAATTTTTACAGAACAATTTGATAGTGAAGGAGAATGGAAAATTAAGGCAAAATAAACTCAAACTTACTGTTGGTATTTTGGATCTGTATTCAAGCCAAACCCCAGAAAGTTTGAGATTTTTTCATTGTTAATGACCACACAGATTTGGGGGGGGGGGGGGGGAACCCCACAAAAAACCCCAACAAAACCACAAAAACAAAAACCCAACCAAACAAAAAGAACAAAACAAAAAACCCAAACAGACAAACAAACAAACAAAAAAAAGCTAAAAAAAAAAGTTGCAGCTTGATAAGTACTCGCAAGTTCAGGCAGTTGACTTAGATGCTGCATTTAGCAGACTTCAGTGAAAACTGCCCAGCCTGCACTTTTGTTGAGAGCCAAAAATAATTATGTGTTCTGCAACAGTATAATGGTTACCATGTAATTACATGAAACTAGAGAATGTATTTGATATTTATGTCCCATAATTTAAAAGCATTGACAATAACACTAAAGACTGAATTAAAGCAATCTCGCACAGCCATGGAAACCTGTTCTAACATGTAGCAGTTTAAAGAGATAATACTGTGGGAAAGAAGGCACAGCTTTTCAGATTTTTTCTTCTCTTTCTGTGTCTTTTTTTTTTTTTTTTTTTTTTTTTTTTTTTTTTTTTACCGAGATTTTTTCTCTTTCCCTACACGACGCTCTTCAGATAGTACTTGCTCTTAAAAACATAATTCCTTTCCCTATTAAAAAAAAAGCAGAAAAGTCTATAAAACAAAAGAAAGAGAGAGAGTCTTCCTCCTGACTGGACATGCTACAAGTGAAGCTAAATATAGATTATCATTGAAGCAAGATAGTCAGCAAGTGTCTTTTGAGCAGCATGTGGCTCTTAAGCAGCTCCAGTGCCTCCCCACGCTGAGAGAGCACCATGTGTCCGGCAGGAAGCCTGCTGAAAAATCTCAGCCTCCAGCTGTGGGAGGAAGGAAATCAGCCAACACTGCAGAGGTCAGTGTTGTTGTAAAGGCTTGCTTGTCCAGATGCACCTCACATTGCACTGAGAACATTTTGAGAACCAAAACCAGACTTCATCACCTGAACTTTCCCTTGACATCTCTTTCCAAACTGAATGCAGCATATCCGAGGATTGCCAGCCTGATGTCAGCAGAAATGCACTGGAATTATAAAATTAAACTGCTCTTGTATGATTTTTCATCATATTAATGAGAATAATTTCTTTTCTAATTACATCTGAAAGTAACAAGAGTGTTAACACTRCACCACAGGGCTTTTTCTATACTTTTAAGACAGGTTTCCTTGAAAAGAGACTAAGGGACTTATTTTCCTAATTTCTTAAGTTAGTCAGAAAGCAGCTGCTCATGCTTGCAACACAAACAACTTTGAGAAAATATCATAGTTATGTTCGTCTTCTGTTTTATATGTAATTTTAAGTGCACCAATTCCTAAAAGCTTTTGTTTAGGTTTGTAATAAGTGACTAATACAGCTGCAATTAAAAAAATAATTGYGGTTTCATGGAACAAGGCTGTCTATGATTTCTGAAAGGTATGTATTCATGAAATATTTTACAAGGCTTTTAAATGTTTGATGGTGGAGATTCAGCGTGGTCTGTTCTCATGCTGGATGGCCAAGAACAAGAGGTTTCTTTTATTGTTCCCTGTAAAACCAATGAAATGGAACCAATTGARATATTGTTCACAAAGTCACAGACACAGGATAATAGCGCTTTTCTGAATGGTGAGATCACAACAAAGTGCATCTCGAGAGCTTTGTTTGTATGGAGCAGACCTCTCCTCGGAATGGACTGTCTGAAGAGGCTCTGCTTAATGCACTGTTTAATAGCAGGGCTCTTTTAGGTCTCCCCACTCCATTACGACATGTGCACTGCTGCTCCTTGGATATGAGAACAGAAGCAAAACAACAGGGAAAAAAGGCTGAGTTTACTTAACCCAAATGAACTTCCACTCTTTTTCCAAAATGCACAAGTATCTAACAATAGAAAATATTAAATCCAATGCTCACAACATATGAATTTATAATTACAGGAGGAAGGAGACATTCTACACATTAAAGGCTTGTTTATGCTGTGGAAATGATAGGGTTTTCACTGGAAACTGAAATCACAGAAGCCTTGTGATGGTGAAGATGAGTGAGGTACAAATTTCAATATAATGGTAATTCTTCAGCTACAACGTTGTTGTCTGAATGTATAAATAAGGCACAAATTTGATGTAATAATCCTTCTTACAGCAATTTGTATTCCTTTTGTTTGACTGAACCGTGTTCTTAAATATCTTAGCAGAACCCGAAAGTGTAAATACCTCTAACAATTAGATGTGGACACTGCTTATGGAAACACACATTTTATTTTCCATTACAAATAATATGGTATATTGAAATGGTGAGCACCACTAATTACATAAATGTGCTTGTCATCTAAGTAGTACTGGTTTGTTTTCAATAAAGAATGACCAGGGCATGGGGTGAAGGAGATGCAGAGAAACATTGTTGTAAGAGGGAATTGTGTTTTGCTTCAGTCTGTCCATTTTCACAAAGAAATCAGACTGTTTTAGGGCATATGCATGTGAATTCTTTATGATGTCCAGTACGTAAATGTATTGAATCCTGATGCTTTAATTGTAAATTATTGCAAGAGAACACTGGCATTTCAGTCCAATCCTAATGGAGACACTAACAACTAGTCATTCCCTTCCTCTTTCTAACAGAAACAGCAGCTGAAAAATAAAAGACAAAAGATTAAAGATAAAAGAAAAGAGCATTTTGTACAAGTGTGATCTGCTTAAAAGGAATTGACTGCTAAGTTTAACTGATCAAAAAGTTGATATCATTGAATAGTCAGTGTAATATAATGCTTTTCAAAATACTCAAGATCATTAGATGCACTTTTATCTTCTGTTGCAAAAGATCACCAGTACTCCTAATTAAATAMTTACTCCCTAGCATCTACATTCAGAGTATATTGAAGAAAAAATTCTGATGAACCTATTTGATGTAAAAGTCTTCCAAAGAGTCATGTGAGATGACTTACTTATTATGTAAAGGATTTCACTGWCTTCTTCCATGAATATTTCTCATCTGAATAATGAAGAATGCATATTTTTAAATAATATATGAYGAAAATCAGTGTCCATTTTTCCTGTGTGAGCGGATATCATACTATTCCTTTGCTATGGGTAACAGGCTATGCATCACTCTTCTCAATTCTGAGGTGTGCATTACTCATCACCTCCCAACAGTCAACAGAGAGGAGTAGCTGGCACCTCACATGAGGCAGCAGAAGGTTCAGTAAAAGTCTGTCTCACTCCACAATACCCCCTCTCTCCACTGGTGCTAGAGGGAATTGGGACTACATACTCTGGGTCAAGTGGTCCTTTGTCTTTCTAGTTGTTTTTTCTTTTTTTTTTTTTTTTTCCACACCTCTCCATCCCGTACAGAGATTTCTTGCCTTCATACCTATAACTTGTTTCTTGATGCCTATTATCTCTACTTTCTCTTTTTGTGCCTTTCCTCCCTTATGCTCTTCTTTATGATACCTCTGGCTCAACTTAGTCCTCTACTCTGAATCTTCACACACTCTCTCTATAGCAGAAGAGTTTCMTTTTAGTTGAAAAAGTTTCCTCTAGTCTGTTTTTCAGCCTGTTCACATCTAAATTTCCTTCAAGTGAAGTATTAGGGGAAAATGTTTATGTGTGCATACTTATTTTCATTTACTTATGCAACAATCTTAAAAGCACACTAAATTCTTTCTTACAAAAGAAATTAGAATGCAACATAATGCAAAGATAAACCTAAGAGTATCTCTCCTTGAAGAGAGATTCACTTTATCCTTGGATATAACATCATAATAGAGAAAACTGAGAGCTGATTTTGGCAAGCCAGAATAATGGAAACTTAAAATAGATTATAATATTTTTCCTTTGACTTTCTATAAAATATATTTATATCTCTAAGACTTTCTTTTGGATGCCTTCATTCATTCATTTCTGGGTTTGTTTTGTTTTTTKTTTTTTKTTTTTTTTTTTTAATGTTTCACACACATGTTTTTTAATACAAATTTTTGCATTAAAAAGAGTCACTGACATTTCAAAGGAAATATTAAATTCCACATAAATGTATTCTGTTTCCATTGTACTTGCACACGCATAGTCACACACAGACTTTTGGAGCACATATTTATTATTGTAAATCTAATTAACATCTATTAGTTTCTCCAAAAATAAAATTTTTGTATGAAGTGATATGCAGAAACTGTATTTTTAACTTTAAATTGATTCCAAAGAATGCTGAATTTGGCATTTAGGAAYGCAAAACAAGTTTGGGACCTGAGTCATATGTACTCTATACTTAATAGCTGCTGTCCACTTTTAACACAGCTCAACTAAATGCCCTATTCACCTTTTGTTAACAGACCAAAAAATAAGGACTCAGCATAGATTTGGAAAATTGACCACGCTATTTTAATGGAAAAAGAATTATTTTTTCTTTGACATATATTTAGAGTTTTAATTGTTTTTCAATTTAAATTTTGTAGTTTACTTGTCATTGGCCTGCAGTATCATCCAGGTTTTAAAACTGTAAAAGTCAGAAAGGACTTTTTGGAATTGATCTTTCTTGCTGTTTTTCCCTATCCCTTGGCCTTGTACTCTCTTTGTCTTACAATTCCCAAGCTACTTCTGCCACTCTTCTTCTGGCTCTTTTTTTGKCCAGAGATGCTAACTTCAAAAGAAAACAGCAATAAACAGATTTCCACTTTCCTTTTTTAATCCAAGATTAGTAGGCTGAATTGACAATTAAGAGCTGTTGGTATTCTTTCTCTTCTAATCTGTGGGTACTCTCCTGTTGGGTCTATTATGTTCTCAGCCTTTGTTTAGCTACTTGATACTGTTAGCAAATGTCAGTGYTCATCATTATCACAGTTTGTTTTACTGCAGGAAATGCTTTCAGCTGAACAGAAATGAAAGGTGAAATGCCATTAGAGAAAAAGTGTTAAGCACTGAGACTCAGTTCTTCAGAATGATGTTTTTATGATTATTTTATGGCTCCCAAAGGACTATCCTTTCTTGATAGACAGAAAAGAGTGAAAACTTTAATACACTGTCATGATTAATGTSCCCAGTACTTGCTTCACTTTATATCCTACAGGAGAGCGAAAGCATGCTGAAAAAACAAAACAGCAACATGCCCATAATACATCTAATCACCCACAAACAAATTTTCTGTTGCTCTTGAACTTGGTTGGCCATATGATTTTTAGGTACCTGATCGGATCAACCCACCACCATACAGAAACAAAGGTTTTCAGGTTTCTGAAGAAGAAATACTTTMTTTACTTAGCAAGAATAAAGGGAAAGGTGACAGTTCAAGTGATGACAAAGAGATCTGGTAAAAGGAATAGTATAATTTACAGAATACCTGTATATCCTATGAAGATAACCTTAAATTTGTGTGGTGTGTATAAGCATGAGTACTGAATACATAAATCCTCATTGAGGTGATACAGAGAAGGAAATGAAGCATTATCTAATATTACAGTAACATATTTAGGAAAAGAGAAATACCAGTTTTAAATCTTCCTTTTATCAACATTTTTGGCTCTAGAATTATTCAGGTAACATGAGAAAGTCCCATCCTTTAACATTGTGGGTAATGTTGATTAGGACAACAAGGACAGTGTACCCTAAATTTTCCTATTAAAAACTAGTCAAATACTTCATTCTAGATTTTCTTTGGCTATTGAATGCTAAATATGGCTAATTAAGATTGCAAATTTAGATTTACATCTGTAAAAAGCAKTTTCTCCCTTACAATTTGAGGTTAAATACCATTCTATTTAAATGATGTGACTTACATGATAGTCTTTTCATAAGTTYACACCACAAGAGGTAGCTTAGTATTTACCTGTATGATTATTTTGTGCATTGCATTCAATAAAAAGCCGTTTACCCTATCCACAGTATTTGAGAACCACAAGTTACCCTTTGTAAAGTTTATTTGGAGGGAATATAGACTCAGAGTRGTAAAAAACAGAATTTAAAAAAGCTGAGGGGAAGGCTCTCAACTCATAGATCTTTAGAAAAAATATGATTTCTACTTGAAATACTAGTCAATTTTTATGAATTATATTTAGCATTGTAGTAATCAATATAAAAATGGTAGATAAAAACAAAATTTGAAGAAGAATAGCTTACAAAAAATATGAACAGTTCTAAATGCTGCAGCTATTTCACAGGAACCATTTTTTCCRCACCTTGTACCAAAGTGGTAGTGAATGTCAAGCTAGTTAATCACAACCTTTTTTCCTAACTTGTAACATTTTTCTGTTGCTTTCTTCTCTCCACTGCCTCAATCTCCATTAAAACAGGCTGCTCAAAAGGCAGAGCATGCTAAAAGCACTCATGGGAGGGCCAGCATGTAAAAYCCATGTAACAGTTCATTATCTTCAGGAGTAAGTACAAGCAGCAGTGTGAGAATACTTTAAATAAGCAGTAAATAAACAATACAAACCAGTACATACTGGTCCTAATGTATCTTAAAGGATTTTTATTTGTCAGTGCTATTTGAATATTTTGGCTGGCTTGATTGAAAACTTTTTTTTTTTTATATGTGCACCTTTGTAACCTGATTTCTAACACAAAGCAACAGGGAAGATGAAATCAAGAAGTATCTGTAATCATATTGTGGCCACGGAACTGTGCAGTGTATGAGTCAAAGTGAATAAATCAAACCAGATAATGGACTTGAGTTACTGTGTATCATTCTTTAGATTGTTTAGGATTTTATTTTGTTTTTTGAAGGTGCTTTTTCATGAGGTTTTGCGAGGGTTTGTTTTGTTTCATTTTTTTTTCAAAAAGGTCACTTGCCCTTGAAATAGTATCCACTGATGAGAATTACCTTGTGGATCCAAATTCTCCTTTTGACCAAGGAAATATACTTGGTACATGGTTTAGACCTGTCTTTTAACACTTATAGCCAGGTATTTTCTCCCTAGAAAAGTTCTGGGAGTAAATAAATAGATAAAATTCCAATGAAAGTTCTACCCAGATATTTTATCTCCTACTTTAATTAAGGTTATGTAATGTAATATTAAGGGACAAAGGGAGATATAATCCCAAGCAGCAATAGAGTTTTACAATTTCCTAGTCTGAAAAGTAGGTGTAGACATTGCCAGATTATATCAAAACAAGGACTCCTTTTTAGTTTGTGCACCCTCAGAAAGAGGATTCATGGCTCTGAGAGTAAAGATACATGTTAGCAAGATAACACAAATTAATGAGGAATAAGACACACAGAAAACATAAAAAAAAAAAAAAAAAAAAAAAAAAAAAAAAAAAAAAAGTTGGTAAAAAAAAAAAAAAAAAAAAAAAAAAAAAGTCAAGTTTTGCCCATATAAAAAAAAAACAAACCTATATTCGTTTTTGTCCACACTTACAATTGTATTGCCATCACAGATGCCAACTTTCAATCAGCCTCCCAGTAAAGTGACCTACAGCGATCACATTGTGGCACAGGCATTCCAGAGTATCAGTGCAAAAATCAAGCACAGAAGTTCCTATATGATGTTGCACATCTCAGGGTCTGAGTCCCAGGTGAATTGGTGCGTGAGAAAAGGTAAACTGTTTCCCAGCTCAGGATGGGTAGGCACACTGTGACCAGGGAATTAATAAACRTTCCTGGTAGTGAACATGACAGAGAACAAAAATCTCAAAGTCAGTGCTGAACTGAGCTTGTGAAGTTGAATTATTTTCATGTTTTTCCTTAACCTTTGTTATCCCAGAGCTCTGCTGTCACAAATGGTGGAAGTTGATTATATGTTTTGCTCAGGGCGGGTATTTTAGGATGTTTTCCCTTTGTCCCTCCACACTTCTAGGYGATTTTCCTTTTCTGGTTTGAAAAAGATATTTGTCCTTTGCTTATTCTACTGAAATATTTTTATATGATTACTCTAAAAATTATGATGAACAACATATTTGATGATAAAGAACCTATCAGGCTCAGTATAAGAACAAGGACCCTAACCCAGGCATCATCTTTGACTCAGTCTGCCCTCCAGAGCCTCATAGCCCTGCTACATCTAATTTTTGTTGATTCATTCTGCATAATAGCTATAAGATACCATAATCCTCTCTGTCTATGCAGTTAAATCTCTCCCAAGATCCTCATCATCTCATATCTTGCTTATTGGAAAGTCTTTCTTTTCAGCTTTGAGAGATGATCTTGCCTCAGTCAAATCTATTCAGAATGCTACCATAAGGAAAATTTTCCTAGCACACTTCTCTTCCCTTATGCCCTTCCACTGATTTTTCTGTCTCATCAAATCTGAACTATTTTTCTTTATTAACAGGTACCCTAATGGCCAATCCTCACACTATATACCTGTGCTTCTGTGTGTTTTCTATGAGCCCAAGCCTCATCACTTCATCACTCTTGCTACATTTTGCAGCAAGCAATTTCAGGCTTACTCTCATAGTGCCTTTCATGCCTGGGAGAATCTCCTTTAAAAGACCCCTAGAGCTAYCTTGTAATCCACCATCAATTCTCTTCCTAAAGCTGTTATTGGCTGTGATGCATAAAAGAAACCAAAGCCCCTAAGCAATAGGTGCAGTAAAACACAGTCTGTATTGCTCAGTAATGTTTGTCTCAGGGTCTCTTTGCAGTGTTCTGTTTTCATCCTGCAYTCAATACACAGACTGTCACCTCAATTGGAGCAAGAAAATACTTCAGCTCTACCTCACACCACGTAGCTGAGAAGAATCGTAACTCATTATTTGGATTTTTAACCATTATCTAAATACAGACAGCAGCAGATCATGCTATTCTAGGATTTTTAGTACTCTAGCATTTTCTGCAATTAGGTGTCCATTTCATACCATAATTTTACTTTTCTTTTTCAATGTGTATTGTTGAAAAAAAAACCCAACCAAACACATAAAATCACACATTGAAACAACTAATTTAATTTGAATAGACTGATCCACAGAAAAACATTTTTCAATGTAAAATAGTTTAAAATTATTGGATAAGTAAAGCCCCTTTGGTTATGTTATTAATGTCACTATCCACTCTATCCTCTATATGCAGACAAGCAAGGGAAAACATCATGGGGTTAGACACGTGTTGGTATGTCCTGCTAGTGAAAGGGTCCCTGTGTGACAGGCTTTAATGTCAATGGTCATTTGAACTAAAGTTAAACTAATTTCTACCTCCTTAACCTAGAAAACTCCTTCAATTTAATGCCAGAAAAAAACTTCAAAAGAAATGTTATGTGGAAACAAGTAAGTCAAAGGCAATAAACAGTGAAAACTCAAAACTCTGCTTAAGTCCTAGTTCCAAACTTRGTAAGACAACTAGCTTTTTTCACACTAGTAGAAGATACTTTAGTCATAAATAAAAGGTTTTATATGTCTGTCATATAAATTAAGTGTGAAAACATAAAAGTGCTCAAAATGTTGTTAGTATAGTAAACATTTTAAAATCTGCAAAAGACATTCTCTTAAAGAAATTTCTAAAGGAATTTTAGTTGCCTGATATTATGTAATTAATGTGTATACATACTAAGAAAGACTGAAAATAAGAATGGTCTTATTACCATGAAGATAAATAAAGTTTTATACTTTTTGGTATATCCATTGTAGATAACTTTTAAAGTTTTTTTTGTTTTTTTTTAAAAGCAGAGAGTGCATTCTATTTCTAGCACAAAAGTCCAAAAAGTAAGACTTTTGGAATAGAAGAATGGGCAAAGTTTTCGCTTATATTAGCTGAAAAATATGCCCAGGCCATTATTGCATCTGTCACAGATGAGGAAACTACCGTTATGCATCATTTATCCATTCAATGGTTTACAGCTCCAACTATTCCAGGGAGGTCACAAATCCACCAGCTATCAGAAAGAACTAATTCTGTGCTTGGAACTGTGATTTAATGTGGAGGAATCCATAATGTCTGTGTAGCCAGGCAGCTGGTCAGACATCTGAGGTAGCTCAAATGTGTAGATAATGTTGCTTTAGTTCGTTTGAAACTTATACTCCATAAAACAATTAAAGATTGACCTTATTCATATGATTGCTATTCCACAAGCCTAAAAAGTGAACTATCCTATGCTAGTAARATATAAAGGATGTGAAGTTTTTGACTGGTATCAATCCACTGCTGAAAGAATTAAGGACATCACTGCAATTCCTGCTCTGCAACTGTGCTAGACAGGCAGATTACAGGAAGCAGGCAATTACAAATTTGGTTTTGCAAATGACCCTAAATAGTTGAGTGTAGCAGACATGGATGAAATTTAGCTCTATTAAGGGAAGTGGAGTAATTCTAGTCTCACTAACTTACTAGAATGTGAGGGAGGAGTTTCCTTCAATSCCCAATATATTACTTGTGGAAACCAACTTCCTACAGGGAAGGAAGGGCCGATAAATGAAATTTTCCCAGTGAGAAGGTCAAAATATTAAAGTGTTGCTTGAAGGCTGCCTGTTTTAAACTCACCTGAGACCACCCATCTGGCAACAATTACAATTAGACTCCTTGCCAAGAAATTATGAAAGCAAAAACAGTTTCTATCCAACATAAAGAAAACCCTCTGTCTAAGTRGCAATACTTATGTGAATTAACAGACTCATATTTCCAGCTGCAACACATTTCCTATTTCCAGTACCTGATACATGATGCTCATTATTCTTTAAATAGACTCAATCTGCCGCCAGCTCTCAGGTGTCTGTTCTCTGTGTGAAAAAAAAAAACAACAATAAAAACCAACCGAAACCAAACCAAAACAAAGCCATAAAATTATTGTATTCATTACTGTTTTGGGTGGTTTGCTTCTGATACCTCCTGTAAGGATCGCATAATTATATTGCTGTTTAGTCAAAGATTCCAAAAGTACTTTTTTATTCAAGACAAGTCTCACAAACGCCTTCAATTTTTTTTTTTTTTTTTGCCGAATTGCAATTTTCAGTGCTAAGGCAGCGTTCTCTAACCTACTTAGTGGTGACTTAGTGGTTGCACRGCTGACAACCAGTGGGAAAAATGGCAGAATGACCCAATCTTTATGTTCCAATAAGCAGGAACGTTTAGGTTAGCTGTCTGTATGAAATAATCAATAAAAATTAAAAATTAACTCCCTAAAAACCTTAAATAATCCCTTAAAAAGAAMTTGTACAATCCCAACACAATTTTAATGTCATAGCTGTTAAGGAGAAGAATATGAAACTGAAACCMACAACACTAAATATGATGAGCTTGAAATTGTACTGAACTGGTGAATAAAGTAAATAAAATGTATTTAAGGGCATATACAAAAGAAGACTGAGAGATAAGGTACAGGTTGCCCTCCTATTGGATATTTCCAGGTGTTTGAAATTTTTCTATGTGCCTGCATTTTCCTTGCGAAACTCAAGTCTCAAGTACAGAAGATCCATACTTCAGTATGGCTCCAGTACAACGAAAAATTCAGAGTCAGCACATGAGGTAACATAACTTTCAAAGGGTGCACAGCAAGGTCTAAGTGTTGGGATGCTCCAACACTGTGATTGGAACGGGTTTCATCTTTTAGAAACAGACAAAACTGTAGATAGATCCATAGTTTAGCTCTGGTAGAGAGACCAAATGATTAAAACAATCTATATTTTGGCTAACCCTTAGCCAAAGGTGCTGTGGTAAACCACAATCACTGGACTTCAGACTACACAAAAATAGACATATTGCTAACCTAAKACAGGGAACCCCATAGAAATAAAATCAAGATCTGTGAGTGCAAAAAGTATTAAAGAAGCACTACTCTGTATGCAAGGGACACCTCCTAAGGTACATTTATAAATTCAAATAGCTGCTTTAAGAATTACTGATTTTCTTAAGCTTGTGTTTATATAAGGTAAAACACACAATGTTGGGGCAAGTTTTGCCTAAATTTGCTGGTGGTTTACATTGTTTGAAGGACTTATCTCTGCCTTGTGCCTCTGACTCAAGAGTAGATTCATCTGTCAATATCAGATGTGTAGGTATTCTTAAAAACTAATGTTTTCCAATATTAAGCAAATATTAAACATAGACGATGGGAACTAGAGAAAGACAATAATATGGAAACTTAAAATATTTTCCCTCGGAGCCAAAAACAAATGAAATTATGAATAAGACCTTACTATATTCTGCTRCATTAACTATTAAATAGTTAGTAGGGGTTAAAAAAATACAGTGTGAATACACTTAAGCCAGAMAAGTGACACATTTACTGCCATACATAGAGTATTGTCACTGTTTAACCCCAGCCAGCAGCTCAGCCCCACAGAACTTCTCACTCACTCCCCACTGCTAAGATGGGAAGAGAATCAGAAGGGTATAAGTGAGAAGCTCCTGGGTTGAAATAAAGACAGTTTAAGAAGTAAAGTAAAGCTGTGTTTCCAGACAGCTACAGGCAAAGCAAAAAAAAAAAAAAAAAAAAAAAAAAAAAAAAAAAGAGTTAATTTGTCACTTCCTATGGACAAACAGGCATTCAGCCACCTCCAGGAAATCAAAGATCCACCCCACATAATGGTGATTTGGGAAGACAAATGTTATCACTCCAAATATCCCCACTTACTTCTTCTTCTCCCTGTTTTACATGCTGAGCATGACACCATATGGTATGGGATGAAGAGCAACAACTTTTGGCCATTTGGCACTGTCTGTTCCAGCTGTGCTCCTCCCAACTCCTTGTGGATCCTCAGCCTTCTCACTGGAGGGGTGGAATGAGAGGAAGAAAAGCTCTTGACTTTGTGTCAGTGCCACTCAAAAAAAGCTAAAACATCCCTATGTTATCAACACTCTTTTTATCACAAATTCAAAACATAACACCATACAAGTTCCTAGGAAAAAAATTATCTATATCCCAGCCAAAATCACTACAAGTGCATTAGGTTATAAAAACTTACTGGACTCCTTATATTGCAAAACTGAAAAGYAAAACAGCTGATTATTTCAGGGCAATCCTGGGACAAATATCCTTGAACTACAGACTACACTTCTGTCTTTGATGTGAACTTTGAGAGAATGTGTCCCATATGGATCATTGCCAAGTTAGCTGGACATTTTTTAAGTCAAAACTGACCTCAGAATTCAACAAAGTCAAATGGCCAACAATACATACATATCCTTACATACAAACATCMCTGTGCTCACTAGAAATTGTTCATTTCTATCAAATGAGCAGCTGTATTCCGTCACTTAGATCCTCAGCATAAATTTAAGATGTCTTTCTATTTCTGCTGTACTCCACCATTAAGGTAATAAAATTTTAAGTCACCAGAGAAGGATTCTGCTCAGAAAGGAAATCACACAAGCTCTTAACCAGATGCAGGTGAAGCAAGAAAGCTCAGAACTATTGTGCTGTTTGATCATCTAGAAGCAACTGCAATTCTAATCAGATCCCTATGCTGACAATTTCGTGAACAAAAAACAGGCACATACACTCAAAGCAGAGGAGATGATACAACCTTATCCAAAGCCTCCTGTTGCTTTCTACATCCCACACTAATCATTTAAATCTGAATTGTATGAGACTTAGCCAACTTGCTCCCATCTGCATCTGAGACTTACCCAGACACAGAGAAATATTTGACAGCTTTTTATATGGGGTGAGATGGAAGTATAAAACTCCATGTCATGATCATGCTGAAATTATCAGACCTTTAGTTTCATTTTCTGCAGTAAAGCAATAGACTTTTGTGTCAAATCTGATTAAATTTTACAGAATATCTACAGCAGTTGTTGCATCTATCTTTAACCATCTATATTRGTAAAAGAAGACAGAGAGAGGTTGCCAGTGCTTAAAGCATTAACTCATAGCTGATACGCAAGATAAAAAGTTTCAGAATATCTTATTATGAAAACATTGCTATTGAAAGATTTGCATCCATAGAACTGCAGCTGTAACAGGAGCTTTGATATCATTTTTGATAGCAGTGATGACAGACTTTGATGACAGTCCTGCACAGTTATGAGCCAGAAGTGCCCTGGCAGCCAGGAGGGCCAACCCTGTCCTGGGGGGCATCAGGCACAGCATCACCAACTGGGGCAAGGGAGGGGATTGTTCCACTCTGATCTGACCTGGGGCTGCCTCACCTCAAGTGCTGGGGGCATTTTTGGGTACCACAGTGAAAGAAAGACATTGAACGATCAGAGAGTGTTCAAAGGAGGGCAACAAAGATACTGAAGAACTTTGAGGGGAAGCCGTGTGAGGAGTGGCTGAAGGSASTTGGTCTGTTCAGTCTGGAGGAGACTGAGAGGAGACCTCATTGCAGTCTGCAGCTTCCTTGAGAGGGGAAGAGGAGAGGAAGGCTCTGATCTCTTCTCTTTCACCAGCGACAGGAACCCAGGGAATGGCCTGACATTGCGTCCGGGGAGTTTTGGATCTGACACTAGAAAAAGGTTTTTGACCCAGAGGGTGTTTGGGCACTGGAACGGACTCCCCAGGGAAGTGGTCACAGSATCAGCCTGACAGAGTTCAARAAGYGTTTGGACAATGCTGTCAGCCACATGGTGTGATTCTTGGGGCTTTTCTGAGCAGGGCCAGGAGTTGGACTCGATGATCCTTGGGGGTGCTTTAGTGCTGAGCTTATTCCATGATTCTGTGACAATCCCAACATACCTTCTGTTCTAGAAGATATGCCTCTCAAGTAAGAGTATCAGGACAAATGAAATTAAAATTGTGGACATGGTTTAGWGGTGAACTTGGCTGTGTAAGGTTTATACTTGCACTTGATGATCTTAAGAACCTTTTCCAACCTGTGATTCTGTGAAAAGGCCCATTGCTGAAATCAGTATCACAAAATCAGAATCAACATAACAGAGCAGAGACAGGGAAAGCCTTTTGATACACAGTGGCAGTAATTTTTAGTAAAGCTTTGTACCTCATTGACCAGATCTGAGTGGGAACATTTGTTTCCATCAGTACAATGGAAAGAAAATCCTGAAATACATTAACTATCTGAATTTCCAGTCATCACTAGATAACTGATTTAGACCACCTATTAGATGATCAAAATAACTACAAAATTGTACAGAAGAAAAGATAACAGATAGCAGGTGTTTACCAAAGTTCACACTTTTCACTTTTTTTTTTTTTTAAACAGCAAACAAAATTTCTTAGGAAAGGTTCATGAGTAATATAAGTAGCAGATGAACTGAAAGAAAAAGGTACTTTTCTGAGACAATCTTTTTTTCCCTTCTCATTTCTTTTGAAGTGAATACAGGGATTTGTTGACCAAAACTGTTTCAGTTTCATCAGTCAAGAAGTAGAATCTTAATTCCACCGATATTTTTGTCTATCTTCCCCTTTTAGCCAACATATAAACAACCAGCAAATATCTACTAAAGGAGATCTGAATTTAAGGATAGTCAATAGAGAGGTAAAAGGAAATTTTGCTTCTTAGTCTGAACACATARTAAAACTTTCTCTCTTAGCACCTAAGGACACGTACCATGTGTGCTTTGGAAGCAAATAATAGTAGCAATAACTATTATCATTTGTACTGAGTTTTACATTTACCAATCTCTGTGAAAACAGTAATTACTTTGCTGAAAGAGAGGTTCTGTCATTTACATTTCTCCAGGACATACACACTGTTAATGTGTGAACAGACTGAGAACATATTGTAGGTATGTATTCTATCATCAATTAAGGTTCCTTTTTAAACAAAGGGCAATCACTCTCAAAAAGCCAAATAACTAACTGTGAGCTCAAACTTTGCTATTAGCCCATCAAAATTCTGTAAAAGAAAGAGAAAAGGTAAACTGGAAAGCTTAGGGGAGTTTTTCTCAATCTCCATCAGTGAACATGAGAGATTTTTTTTAAAAATAACTTTAGGTATCATGGCAGCACTAAACTGACCTTTGCTGATGATGAATAGGCTTCTACCCAGTGTGGTTCTCCATGGCCATGAACATCAAGTGTGCACTAGTACAGAAAATGGATGAGGGGGTCTTTTCTCTGGTCCTGAAGGCAGTCTCTCTTCTCTCAGAGCGGGGTGGTCTGGGCCACACAGGCTGTGATGGACAATGCCTGACCTTGCTTTCTCCCATATTGTGCCTGGATTGCACAGGCCAAGACGGACAAAAAGCACAGAGGAATTAAGTAGTAGAAAAGTGCATGGTCCAGTGCTCATGGGCCATGGTCTTACCCTGATTAATGAACAGCATAGCTTCAAGCTTCAAGAGCAATCCTGAAGTCTGATGTCAATTAATGTAAGCAAAAATKAAAGAATRTAGGGGCATTGGAAAGGTTGTGTGSATATGTTACTCATAYGTGTTTATTGTTTCAAGTATGCTATGATTTTTCTATATCATTCCARTAATTTTTCTAAGATAACAGCATCTATAATTGTGGAAATATCTTAGCTTCATTCACTGATGTTGAGCAAATCATCATTAGACAAGCTCACTCGCAATTTATCTCCTTTGAATTTAACAGAGTCGCCCCAGGAGTGAATTYGATCTAGTCTTTTCAGCTGCATCCTAACATAGATTGGAGTAAAGAACCTTTTTGCAAGAGACAGTACTAGAATAAAAATTACAAAAACCGAAAGGAGTGGAATCAAACTGTTGGGAAAATTAAAAGAAAAACTCCACTTTCACAAACGTAACTGCACTGTAACATTGACCATGATCTTGCCTTCCTATGGCTTTTTTRGCAATTGCAACTGTGGGTCTCCAGGCCAACATGACTTGCTCAGTGTAATAGCACAGGCATGACATCACAAAAATTATATTAAGTGGACATCACATCCCATGGGACATTGATCCTGATTTACTGTAATAATATTCTGTAGTCAAGTACAAAATATGCTCTCTGATTGTCCTGTCGTGAATGAGATGCTGTTACCTTTTTCGCTCCATTGCATGTTATATTTGTCTGATTCCCTGAACAGGGGATTATATGGCCAAAA
>NW_026623438.1:1280409-1293233 GCF_030028575.1 Malurus melanocephalus
CCTTAGTTATTTGAGACAAAAGTTAGCAGTAATCTACACGTTATTGCAAAGAATTTATGCAATATTGCCTTACCAAACCTCCCYTCTTTTGTCTTCTTTATTCTCTTTCATACAAGACAAACTTATATTTGCAGAAGTTTCCAGCTCAAACTGCTGAAAAGACATTCTGAATCATTTTGGATTAACCATCCAGAAAGGAGAGGCTCTGAATATAAATAGATGAGCAGTTCAAAAAGGAATTTTGCTGCCTTGTAAAGAAAACAARCAAWCAAAACTTCCCAARCCGACAATCAGACCAAAACAACCAACCAAAAAACCCACAATGTAATATAGTTAAATAAACAGCAATATTCAAATTTCTTAAACTATGCCATTACCTACAAGATAAGTACTATTCAATAGAGAATTTATTTCAATTATCCTYTTTATATGCTCTATTTTATTATTTGTCTTGACAATAATTTGCAAAGCCTCCTTTACAGGAACTTGGTTCTTACMTTATAAAGTCAAAATGAAGACGTGTTTCACTTGGTGTTACCATTCTAGAGACTAATGCATTGCAGCCCGGATTTTCAACCACTAGCAGCTATTCCAATTATCCCTTCACATTTATTCTTTAAAAATAATCCAGAAAAGTAAATAAAAATAACTCAGTTGTATAATGCACAATGAAAAAAAGTAAAACTATTGAAAATATTGCATATGAAATCTGACTGAGACGTTTCCTTCTTTTTTCCCTCTTTTTTTRTCTTTTTCCCCCTGGTTTTGGAATGCTGCTGCTTTTCTTGGGCCTGACAACAAAAAGGGAGTTTCTTATTCAGCAGGGCATATTCAGTCCATTGCTGGGAGAGGAATTTTGGCACAACTAGAGGAGACTGCCTCTTGAAAATCTGCTCTGAACTTACAGATCCTCCCAGGTTTCAACTCTGGCCTAAATTCTTTCCGTCTTTGATTCCTTCTGATTAMAAGTCATAAACTGAAACCTTGATGGGACTTATGCATTAGACTTCTGGAGAACACAAGGCATAAAATCAACTGTGTGACARTGTCTGCGGAAATGTAACTCTTAATACCTGAATTTTCTAAAACTGTTACATGCAGTTCCTATTTATAGTTTTGCAAAACCTTAAAGAAAACAGACTGTAACAAAATATGTTATCATATTTGTCCCTACTCCAAATATGTTTTCAAGAGAATTGTCTATTTCTGTAAAAACAGTGGGAAGATAATGCTTACAAAACAAATGAAAATGAACTGAAACAATTTGTCTTGTCTTCCAGGAAAAAGGAATTGAAAAAGCATCACATGAACATTGGGCTTTTCTCTCGATGACACTGCTTTAGTYAAATATATCTGATAATGAAAATACATTTTAATTTACTAACCAATTCAATATCTGGGAAAAAGTTAGTACTAATTCTTCATCCCAACTAATAGTTTTGTCATCTCAATGACAATCAAAATGCAAGGTATAGAAATTAAAAAGTAACACATAAGAGAAACTTCTTTAATAAAGAAAAGACAGCGCCCATTTGTAGTTATTTCAGCATTTAGATCCCATCACACATTAGTTTTATTTCCCCTGAACTGCTTAATATGTAAAAAGAATTCCAAATTSATGTTGCAACAGAAGTCTGTCCAGTAAGGTCTGACTCCATACACTCTTCTTAGTGAATGAAATGATTGAGCTCTGTCACCAGTGGTCTCTGAGCACCCTAAACATTGAAGGGAACACTACTTCATGGAGATCTGATTTTTACAGTGCAATGCGCTTCTGAACTCAAATTGTTTAATCCTTCCCTTTGAGAGTATTGCCAATGACAACAATGTTTTGCAGTGTAATTGGCTGATGGAAAAGGTCCAATATGTCAAGGAACCAAGAAAGGGAAGTAGGGGTGTATCTGTTCTTTCTCAGTGTCATTTGGCAATGTGATGAGCTCTGAGAATTTGTCAAAATTAAACTGACCATGCCCAGACAGCATTGTTCGTTTTCTCTTTCTTGAAGCAGCTTTGATGGCTAATGGGATATTATTTCTATCTTTCTGTCAGACAGTTATAATGTACTGTGTTTATAAATCCACCACCAGACTGATTTTTGCTAAATGGTCTTTCAAAATCTCCTTACCTCCTTGAATAAGCAATACTGACTAAAATGTCATGAGGTGCCAATATATATTAAGTTGAAAGTTCCCTTGATGTTTTACTTTTTTTTCCAGAACCACTAGCTACTCTATAGTATTTCTGAGAAGCATGTTTTCTTTAAGGTCATGGATGCCAAGACTAACAAGTATAATTTTATGGATGCAAGAAAATAGTATGGTTTTAATTTGGAAGTATACRTTCTCTTACAGAAAATGCACCTGTGGTAATGTTTTTTGTGAAAAAATATTGCAGTATTTTTCTTTATTAGTGAAATGTTATCTCTCTATAGGGTACTCCCCTCCTCCTCTCAGTCTTAACCTGCAATTACTGCAATAAAATACTGTAGGAGTTCCAGAAATATCATTCTATAAAGAAAGCACTTTCTGAAAAGCTACAATATTAATGCATTAACATTTTGAAAATTACATTCTTTGAAATCTCAATGAACGACTGTTGGAGAGCGGGATAATTCTGAAGACTCAGAGGCAAGTGAATTGTTGCACTGGAAGATAAAACTAGTTTGGATTTATCCAAAACACTACATTTAAAATTTTAATACAAAATGTTAAGAGTCAAACCATGTTTCAGAATCCAGAATGRAACTGGTATGATAAGCTGTGATTAATCCAGAAAATTTCTGGCTTGCTTTTAAAGTTACATAGAAAAATAGTTTTAAAATCTTTAATGCAAACTATCAGCAAGTCTAACTGGGAAGTGTAATGCAATTTATGGTGCATGGATTTTTTTTTTTTTTTTTTTTTGCATTAAATATGAATGCATTACTCAGCTTAATTCTTATTCAGAAACATGAGTCTAATTTTCTGGCAAATGCCTTTCAAATTGAGAGTTTCTTTACAAATGTTATGAGTTTATTTTGACTAACCATGCTATCTATGGAGTTTTTTTTCTCCTGTATCCATCAATTAAACAGATATTTCACTAACAGTAAAATCAAATCTATTTTGCATACACATATTCATATATACTATAAATACACATTCATACACAAACACATTATGTACAAAGTGCAAACATCTGTATTTATTCATCAAAGTAATTATGAAATTAGTCTGTAGAAAAGTTTGAACAAAAAATAGAAGATGCTGAGCGTCAACTTAAACTTAAGTATTTTTGTAAGCGTAGCAGAGGCAGTTAAGGCTGAAATTATGTAGAAAAAAATGTATTTTATACATGTTTCACTGATTTTTATCTGGTTTTTTAATTTTTTTTTTTTTTAATTTGAAAAAAAAGCACGAAAATCCAAATAGGATAAGATCAGACATACTTGATCAGAATGAGGATCTTCGTATGCAAACATTGGATTTCCGGATGTTACAGATATTGAATATATTAGATGTTACAGATCAGTAAGACATACCTAAGGAAAGCAAAACAAAAMCAAACTAAACTAAGCAAACAAGAGAGAAAGAAAAGCTGAGAGGGAAATTATAGAATGATTGCCTCTCTGACAGACTCTTTTAACCCCCGATAGGTAGCAGTCAAGGATTGTTCACTGAACATTGGATATGGATTCCATGATTCTAATGGACAGAGGACTGGCTCAATCTATTCAGACTGCACTGCCCACACATACCTATACTTAACATCCCTCATGTCATTTTGTGCCAATGAGTTCCAGATTTCAGCTCTCCATCAAATGAATAATGTCTGGATTTTTTTGTTTGTTTGTTTTTGTTTTTGTTTTTTGTTGTTTTTGTTTTTTTTTTTTTTTTTTTTTTTTTTTTTTTTTTGTCTAAACAAGTCTTAATCTATTTACTATTAATCTATTTAGTCTTAATCTATTTAGTCTTCCCTCAAATAGCTGATCATACTTTGCATTTTTCTGCATATCTTTCTACATCTTTTTCTGACCATTGCTGAAATTTTCAGAGAACTGCAATAACTCACAGAACTTCTTTGCAATCAGAACTAATTTRGAGTTTCCTATTGTACATAAATTGTTAGTAATACTTTTATTTATTACTTCTTTTGAAAGTAATTTCATTTACAAATTTTTCACTCCTTCATTTGATCACGTCCTCATTTATTGCTGCCTGATCTTTGCACAAGCATATGCAGCCACATTTAAATCTGACTATTCTAAACAATATCTGTCATTAAACAGGCTTTGCTACCTTGCTCTCACAAGTTAAAATGAAAGATTTGTAACCAGATAAGAGGCTAGATGAGATTTAAAAAAGGGTATTTAATGTGTTTAAATCAACTTTTTTGCAATGTTCTATTAAAACTGATAAATAAAAATTCGTTCTTTGAAAAATATCTGAGCAATCTTTTCATGAGCAAGTTCTTGTGGGGGTGGAAAAGGAAGAGTATGAAAAAGGTGGGGAAAATAAAATTGAGGGAATCAAGCATTTTCYTTCAGCTGGCTTACACTTTTCTGGACAACCTTCTTATTCTTTTGTTGAACAATGAAAAAATTATATTAACACCTTTTTCCTTGGTCAGTCATATATTTTTGCTTGGGCAGAGTTGCTATGTAGTCCATGAAGTCATACCTTCCACTTACTACAATAAGATATTATTTTAATTAATTGTGTTTTATGTAGCCAGTGAGACTTTTCTGTGCCTTTACATGAACATTGTATGTTTTCCCTGATAAACAGAATTCACTTCGTACCATTGATACCAAGTGCTTCAGTGAGGAGACAGAAATGTGATCATGCTAGTAATAGTGGCAGAGCTTCTGCATGAAAACCAGAGATGGCATTTGGGTTTCCCACAGTCACATCTGTGTCTTGTAAAATCATTAAATTCTAAAATGTCTCCACCTATATGGGAAATTATGTCTATGGAAACTTGCAGCTTAACCTTGAAGAAAGCACGTTGTGCTTTTCTTCTTTGTGCATATATCACAAGAATAACCTAATCAGCCCTCAGGGCTGCATCCAGATTTCTAGTTTAAAAAAAAATGTAGTCTCCATTCTGCAGAAATCTTATGCTGATAATGGCTAGATGAAATATAAGGATAAAATAAATCCAYAGGAGGAGAACAGAGGTTTAAGGTGACAGCAACAGAAGTATATCTTTGCATAGACAAAGAGAACATGCTGCAGCTTTGACCTGTTTTTTCTGATTAATTGCAGTTCATGTAGAATCTCATGAAGATGGTAATTCCATGTCTCCATTTTATGTCCTTGGTAAATCAATATATCCTACATATTGTTGCCATAGACATTTGAAGTAAAAATTACAGACATTGCTATGTTTAAATCGCCATCAGTTCTTATATAACTGAAGCTCATTTAGAATAAAAATTTTTCATCATTTCTTGAATTTTGTAGGATTCTGTTTTTCTAAGAAGTAGCAAAATGCCATTTTTTTGCTTGCTTTTCCCATCTGAAATAATTTCTCAACCAATAAATAAGAAAAAAACACTTCCAATACAAACTAATTTTGAATTATCCTCTGGGTTTGAAGGCATGGAATTGTAATGACTGACAAGGATATTTTCATAAAATTCTCAGAGGAGGTAATCAGAACAAGATATCTTCAGGAAAGCTATTACCATTTAGGTTGTGCTAACTTTCCTTAAGAAATACATTGTATTTTTAATCCCAGATCTTCCTACCCTTGGCTGACTTTTCTTAACATCCAAGAATCATGAAATATTCAATGCAACCTACTATTTAGAAATGAGAAATCAATAGTTTTATAAAGCTACTTATAATGGTCAACCTAAAAGAGGAGCAGAGAGTAATATGAGATAACAATATCATAGTGGGTGCCTTAATTAGGCTCCTTATTCATTTGATGGAGCCTCCAGAGATTGATTTCTAACCTTTAGATTCTCCAAATCACTCTAGGAAAATTCCATTGACTATATAAACAATATAGGYTTCCAAATTCAGAAATGCCTATTAGGTTTTTAAATTCTTTCCTTCTCCTGACCTTTTTGTGTTCTTTTTTCCTTATAATTGTTTTAATCTCTTTCAGCTGTGAATATTTCAAATAAAATATGAAAAAAAAAATCAGTGTAATAAAATATTTCCAGAGGATAGCAAACTGGCACTTCCATTTTTTGAGGCTCCTAACTACAAAACTCTCAGATCTCATAGGCCCATGAATTTGGCAAGAGCTTTCTTTGTGGTTGTTCCTCATTGCATCCTCTCTGTATGGAGTGATTTGCCTTGTTTGTTCAAATTATAGCCACACATACCTAATAATTAGACAAAATAAATATAAATGCCAAGAGGATTGTAGTCTCATTTTTAAAGATAACTTTTGATAAATGCAGCTCTTTCTCAAGCACACTCAGTCATGGACTTTGCTCACTTGGCAAAAGCCACCACTGCAATGGASAGCAGCCTCCATGAGCTCCAAGCAGCCTCCCTTTAGTCTGCTTCGTTAAATAACTCAGATCTCCAGTGTCAGTGCTGGGTTGTGGTCATCTGAAAATCCATATCAAATAAATTAGTTAATTTCCTGAAGTCTTTTGCATAAACAAACTCATTTATTCTGATAAGTGAAAGCACTTGGAAAAGCATACACTGCTGTGAAAGCCTGACTCACTGACATTCTAGATAGCTAAAATTTCTTGTGCAGGTGGCCCAATTTCAGATTTACAACCTAGGCCTGGAAATCTACTTTGACTTCTTTTACTATACTACTGGAACTATAACAAAGATGAGAATTAACTAACACATTTTCCAGCATGTACCTCACCGTTTCTTCCATGTTAGTCTTCCATTCCTGCAAAATCATAGYCTTCTGCAGTTATGGATATCTAATTTGAACAAAGATCTCATTGGGAAGTCAATTAGACTCTGCAGGAAGTTCCACTCAACTAGTACTTCAAAAACTGGGAGAAAAAAACTTAAGTTTGGATAGATTAATAAAGCTTCTCTATATCTATATATTTTGTTCTAAGATATTCCTTCTACAATGAGTTTTAGATTTTTTAAATTGATAATTATTAGATGGCAAATTGTTAATAAGGAAATTGTCTCCCAAGTGCTGTATATGCACCCAGTGCAGTGCACAAGACAATCTGCTCGAGTGCAGAAGGATRTGTTTTATCATTACTAAATAAAATATATTTTCAAAAATAGCAGTTTTTATTTCATCTTTGACTCATTATTTTTAATATCTAATTTTATGTATGTTTTATAATGTATATAGTATGCTAGTATAATAGTACATATATACAAATTATAAAGAAAAACACAAATGTGMATATATTGGTGGTGCATGTTCATAATTTTTTTTTAATACGATTGCACAGTTAAAAAAGTTTAGATACCACTGCAATAAGGAATCCATGGCATTTATAAAACCTTTTTAAATTTTAAAAGTACAAAAATGCACGGAGTTCTCTTGTCTAAATTTTGTGAACAAAATTAAAAATTGCAGCATAAAGCACTAATCAAAATCAAGATAGTGCATTAAAAATCTGTAAACAGTTCCATAAATAAACACTCTCCATAATCAAAGCAGCTTGTAAAAATCATCTTCCTGTCTGATATGAGTGGCATTTAAATTCTTCTCTATTCCTTAACAATTTCCCTATTAGGAAAAAGGTCAGAGATAAAAAAGGGTTACAGATGAATAGACTTTAATGCAGCATGGGCAAGAAAAGCCTCTTTTGTAAAGACTCATCTCTTGCTAAATCTATCTAAAATAAAAAAAAATATATATATATTTCCTGCTCAGCTATAAAATATAAGCAGCTACATACATGGAACAACTATTTTTTTAWTACTTTTTTTGCCAGTCCTTGACAGAAAAATTATGCTTGGGAATTTGAAACTCTTATACACCATTCACATGTACCTAATAAATAATGACAGAGAACTGGGTAAGCCTAGTGGCTTACATGTCTGAATAATATTTACTTAACCAGAACATTAATGCATCACTTTTTTTTTTTTGTTTTGTTTTGTTTTCCCTGAGCTGAACGGTTCAGCTAACACAATTGCCACAGTCATTCTCTCAGCAGCACTGAAATCTACATTTAAGTGCCATCTGTGAGGCAGTCAAAAACTGGCTGATTCTGTGCCTTTGTTGTCCCACATGATGTTATGCCTTAGTTAATAACTGAGAATTCAAGCACAGAGAAAGATGAATCTCTCTGATGTCATTCCCTTCATTGTATGTGAGGATCTGTGCCCCACCACCTACTAAGCCTTCCCTGACTGACCCGTGTTTACCTTCTGTTGGTGCCACTTCCCACTGTGTTATTGATGTGCTTTTCTGCCCAGGAAGCCRTCCTCCTCAATGCACTTTGTTAAGCTCAGGCCATGGGCACACACTGTTCTTTGTTGTACTGTATATGAGGAATGYTTTTGGAGGGGAACACTGATGGTATCAGCGATTAGGAGTTAAAGTGTCTTCGAAGCCACAGAAGAAACATGCTGCATTGCCAGTGCAYTATTGCAGGGATTAAACTTGGAAGCTTTTCAGTTATGAGATATTTTTTTCCTCATACATAAGTGCCTTTCATTAACATAACACAAAGCAATGTGCTTCTAAATACACAGACTATGCATGTTGCAGTCACTTTTTGATTCTCTTCTCTTACTGYTTAAGTTTTCTTCATTTAGATTTGTTCAAAGTTGTGCAGAATGAGAGGCAACATCTAAGATCAGCAATACTATTAAAGGAACAAGTAACCTGCCAGTTAACCTCCAAAGAACCCAGATATGGAGGCAAGGAAATTGCCTTTCTGATTTGAATTTTTTTTTTTTTTTTTTTTTTTTTTTTTTTTTTTTTTTTTTTTTTTTTTTTTTTTTTTTTTTTTTTTTTTTTTTTTTTTTTTTAAATATGTTTCCCAGAATGCAGTATATGCTCTCAATTGTGAGTTAGGGAAAGAAAGGGGGAAAAAAAGAGAGAAAAAAACCTCTGGGTTTGGTCAATGGTTTGGTCAATACATGCCAGACCCACATCATGAACATATTGGGTTTAATTTCTCAAAGGAACAGAAAATTCACCTCTAAAAATAGCTGGAAATGCTCCTCCTGGGCTTTTTTTTTTTTTTTTTTTTTTCACTTGTGGTACTGGTGGTGTTTTCACTAAACCTCTAATATCTGTTTATATTTCCTTAGTAAGTGCACTAGTGAAACAACTTATTCTCATTTTAATTCTTGTCATTATTCAGAAAGAAAACCATRAAAAGGTGGCTGTTCACTTATGAATAACAAATCTTGTAAAATTATACCCTGAATGAGGTCTTTCCTTCCCTCTGTGCAGTTTGTCTTCTAAACTTAATCGACTCTGACTTTGTCTCTGCAAGAAATGCCAATTGTGCATTCTGATCTCAGTTAACCCACCTAGGGAGAAAAAAATATTTCAAAACACATGTGGCACAAGAGGCTTGATGAAGCAAAAYGATGAAATGATGACTAAGTCTAATGAACACTGTGATTTAAAGCACCTAGCATTTGTAAAAAAAAAATTATCTAGAGAGTTTTCTTTCCTGACTTCCACCTCAAGTGAGTTGATATTAGGTCTGTGACAGCACTACTAATTTTCTGCTCTCTCCTGGAAGTGCAATGGTCCATGCTATCTTATTAGTTATGCTCTTTATTGCAAAAATGCTGTGTCTTCTTAGCAGAAAGAAAGTATTAATAAACTTGTGGTGACATCAAGAGGACCAACTGGATTAATGGACATTAGACATGTTAGACAGGGGCACCAAAYACATCATCAGAGCCTTTTAAATCTGAATGACAGCATCTGCAATGCTCCTGAAACAGGAGGCATGTGTGAAAAGATTTGTTTCTATCTTTACTTACAGCATTGGTAGGGGTAGTAATTTAACATTTGTTCTTGCAGGAAAAATCAAAATACTGATTTGATACATGAAGTCCTTAGTTTCTTTTAAAGGTGCTCCTTAGGTATTCAGAAAGAAAAGTAAGCAAGCAAGCAAAACAAGCAAACAAAAGGCAAAACTGGGCATGATTTGAACATTTCTACCACYTTTGCTATACTCTAAAGGCTACTARCATTAATTACATRTTTTGATAGCATCTAATGTGATGTTCACACATATCTTAAAATAATAAAAAGCATTTTCCTCAGAAATCTTTTTATTGTATTTTTGTCCCCTGTATATTATGTGTCCGTAGGTGAGGGGTTTTGTTCAAGATATGGGTTTCTTCTTTCAGTCATAGAATAATCAGAAAAAAAAAAAAACCAAAACCCAAGATTAAGTCATGAAGATCCGAAGTAGTTACCTTCTAATGTACACTATGTGAATTCTGTGAGAGGAAGAAAAAAAAAATCCCAAAATGAGAATTTCTTGCTGTTTTTAGAGGTGAGTTTTCCGCTCTTGTGGGAAATGAAGCCCCAAGAGAGAAGGYAGTGAACACTACTTTTCTGGTATTCATTACAAACCCATTAATCATTAATGTTYTATTTTGCTAGTCAATCAGTAGTAACACAGTTTCGTAGAGACTTTGTGGTAATTTGTCATGTCTCAACGTCATTTTTTACATAGCTAATCAATTTCTTTTATTCAAATTCAAGAGTTTAAGGACTGAAGAAATAAGTTTGATATTTCCCTAACTGAAAGGTCTAAAGAAAAGTAATATTTCATATTTGACACTGCCTTTTTCTTTATTGATCACTCAGTAGAGCTGGAAAAGATCACTGATGTCACTATTGCTTCTCTGCTTCCTGTTTTATTAACGATGATATATTGCTTTCTTTGGAAGTAAATACACTGGGAGCAATATACTAAGAACAGGCAAAAGTGCCATTCCAGTACTAGTCATTTATTTAATTCCTTATAGACTAGTTATGGSTGAAATGCTACAAGCGGACTTATTAATTCATGTTCTGTTTGCATTTGAAAATATGGACTAATTCAAAGCCAAGTGCTTCAAGATAGACACAGCTCTAGCATTTTCAAAATAAAAAATTATTTTCTTTCTTTTCGACATATTATTTAACAACTTATCGATCTTTTGAACTTATGGTTTAAAAGTCAGGGGTCTTTAGATTTTTCTCTAGATAAGCAGTAATTTGGGGGGGAGATTTTTTTTTAGTTTTTTATTTTAGTTAGGAATTATGTTTTAATTTAATTTGAAAAAGAATTAAGGAATGAAAACTTAAGTACTAAGGGATTTGCAGCTAGCTATCTGTAATGACTTGCTTTTTACATGCCAATAAAGACAATTTTGGATCTAATGAACAATTTCAGTAATTATTTGTACCATGAACAAGCATGGCGTTTGCAAATATAATGATACACTGTGTGTGATCATTTCTCTCAAGAGATGTAGCATCATATCTCTAAAGACAGTTCATAAAAGCACACAACCTTCATTCATCAAAATCAACAGCAAATATACATTTGTATCCTATATTTTGTTTGGAGAGCAAAAATATCCATAAACATTTCTCTTCGTCCATTTCTCAGCTGCAATGTGCTAGAGACAGATCCTTTAAATGCGAACAGCGCTTTATAGAAGATATGACTAATCTAGAGAATTTCCATTTGAAAGAGAAATGAGTAATAATTGATTGGCCTAGATCCAAAGTCACAGTGGGGTTCAAAAAGCTTGTAAGTGCCCTCATAAAAATAGAAGCTGTATCAACCAATTGAATTTAATTATATGTGAAGGTGATGAGGGAGCTAAACAGCCTGTAATTGGAGTCCAATTACTCAGCTGGTCTTCCATAAAATTAATTCATCKGAAAGTTTGCCATTGTCCCATGCTCGAGGCCTGCTGCTGGTTTAATTAGTTAATACTGAGGARTCTTGAAACATTACATTATTTTGTCTTTATTGCCAATTATGGGTTAAGGAAAATTGTGTATAAAATATTAACATCTGCTTCCAGCACAACTTGGAGAGGGCAAAGGCAAAATATCTTATTCTTAATCATGTTAAGAGGAGGCAAATGTCTTTAAACACAGTGAAAAATCTTCCTGCTAGTCATGGCTTATCAAATTAAAAATCAAGGTGCAAAAGATCATTTGAATGAAATTAAATAAAATTATGAMGTATAAGAGTTTATAAAGCAGCTTCATGTAGAAACCATTTAACTCTACTATGGAGCTCAAGAATCACTTTGATCCAGGAGAAAGCCAGAGAGGACAACAGCTTGAGTCACTGTCCTTTTACTCAGCTGTAGGATCCACATTTCTCCTGATAACTATGGAGTGACCACAATGGCATTCCCTGACTTCCTTCACTATCAGCAATAAACCATTCATGTCTAAACATTMAATAACAGTATTTTATGCTGAAGATCATTTTTAAAAGGCTTACTCAAAAGCCAACAGCTGCTGAATATTGTTCCAGCAATTTCTGTCTCTATTTTTCATATAAAACCTGTGTAGACAACTTGAAATTAGATGGAAAGGAGACAGGAAGTACCTATAGTTAAATTAAACTCTAAAAGACAAAACCATTCAGTCCTGGTTTGTTTCATAGCTGTCTGCAGAAACTGCAAGATTTACTTCTGTTGTAATAGATTTTTGATCAGTCTACTGAGTGGGTTGAAACCTTYTTTTCTTATGGTAATCTCAGAAACAACAACCATTGAAAACAGAAGTATTATGCAGTCAGAAGCAAGCACTGTRTGATACATGACTCCAAAGCATTTTTGAACTTGAATTGGTGAAGGAGAAAAAAAAAATACTTGAGTTCCAAGGATGGTATGCATTTGTTTCCATTTTGGAAAGTTTGGGAAAATGTGTATCAACAAAGAAGTTTT
>NW_026623438.1:1293295-1304947 GCF_030028575.1 Malurus melanocephalus
TAAACAATTTTATAATAGCCCCATTGAACATATGTAATACAAATTGCCATTATGGTTTCCTGTTTCTCTTCCATGAGTACAACTACTGAAGGGAGTTGCTTTTAAAACTCATTTTATTCAATTGAAAATGTGGAAATAAATCTSTAGTTATTAGAGCAATATTAAATTCAATTTTAAAAAAAAAAATATACTGTGCATTTCAGAAAGTATAAGAGAGAAGCTAATCTCTTAATGACAAGATTTCATGACTCAGAAAGTAAAAAACAAACAGAAAACCCTCTGAAAAAAGCAAGTCAGAAAGTGAAGAACTTCATCTAACTTWTAAAGAAAAATAAATATAGGCCTTCATTTCCTAAACTTAAGAAGGAAAGTGCTGGAGCCTTARACATTCTTTTAAGCCATAGAGATGCATTAAGCTTCTTTGATTAATCTRAASTATTTCTGTACTCTGCTAGCTCTGYAAAACATGAATAAACAAAACAAAAGATTTGAAAAGTACAGTCAGAAAGGCAAAAATATTATGCTGGTAAAACCTGAGGGTTTCCTGACAAGGGAGGGTCTGCTATAAAAACTATTAGAAATTATCTAAAGACACTTTGTAAACACATACTAAATAGAATTCATTATATATAATTAACATATAGGGTCACTCCATCATGGGTGTTAATAGGCTGAACAGTGGATGATTTCTAMAGCTCAGTTTCTGTGTTTTCCCTTSTGCTGATGGGAAGGGGKCAGAGACCAGCCCAGCACRCAGCAAATGAGCAGCTGCTGAGGGCTGTTAGTGCTGGAGAGGAGCTACTGAAGTGCTCCCTGTTGAACAGAAATGGCAGCACATTGCCATTAAAAATGTCAGCATTCACTAAGGGAGAAAACACAAGTGTTTGTCTCAAACCTTTGGTACTAGTTTGAGTGCCTGCCATTCAGATAAGTAAATTCATTTGCCATACAAGAARAGTGAGTGTTTCCTGTTTAGAATAACAGTCAGAGTTTATGCAGTCAAAGTGATGTGTCCTACCAAAAAGATACATCTCGTCTGTCTCCTTCTCTCTCCTTCTATACTACTTTAAAAACTTAAAAACTTTAAAATTATAAATATCATCTAACAAAAAATATTTATTTTCTTGGGCTGGAAATACCTGGGTGAAAAATATAACACTGACTTTAATTATATGCAGTGAAATTTATCCCCCTCATTATATTTACAGACTATATAGATTCTGTTTCTCATTCAGAGCAGGATAAAGATGTAAAAATAAAATCTATGATACTTTTACAAATTATTATTTACGCTTGRCAGTGAGCAAGAAAATTTCAGCCCTATATATCTACCAACTCTATCAAAACCAAATAGTTCTGTTGGCCTTGGAAATGCTGAAACTGGATAGGTAACAAGGAATATTATAAGTCTCTGTCTTATTTATGGGAAATTTTACTTAGATCATGGACATCGAACAGAGATTTTTGTAAGAGCTTTATAGCCACAAATAAGTTCAAATCGTAAAAGGTTCCATGAGGAATGTAACAAAATTCCCCCATCCTCCTTAAATAAATAGTTTATGGGGGATAAAAAAGTCAATGTTGAAATATTTCTGTCACTATATTTCATTTTTTTTCCTGAAAACAAGAGTAGAGATATAAGTGATCTGGAACATTGTCCTCTGTCTACATCCATTGCACTCACCAGAAAGAAAATACTCTGCTCTCTTGAGGAGTCCTTCATACGTCTTTCTCTTGGTGGAGAAGTTTCACCCAAGTAAGTAGCACTACTTGACAGCTTCACTCATGARCACAAAAAGTCAGTCTTACACTTCTGTTAAAGAAGGTAAATAATTGCTTTGACTGAAAAAGAGTCATTTCCAAGGCAAAAGCGGGATCTGTGTATTGACATTTTCACGTTGTTGAAATCTATAATCTTGCAAGAAGTCAGCAAACAAGCTGTACTTAAACAAAATTGCCTGCCTACATGAAGCTCTTTGCAAGACTGGGACATAAAGGAGCAGCAATCCATAAAGACAAATTTATTTTTATTTCATTTTAATGACCTTTAATATTTGCAGAACCACTTTAGAAATGAAAAATGGTCCATCTAATTTCTACATCAGATGTGTGCACTTCATCTCATCAATATTCTACCTGTATATGCATCATTCAGACGGCTGTTCAAGGGCTGCTGACTGACTCTAAAAAAGTACTGTGGGTAAGAGCCCCAAAGTGAGCCAGGAAAAAAAAGACTCTTTAGGCGTTTTGGGGATAAAGAGCCAAGCCCAAAGATTGCTCTGCATAGATATCTGATTAGACTTGCATGTGGATCTATCCTGCGTGACATTGGACTGCAAACCTTGCTTTCTCAGGAAACAGGAAGACCAAGGCTCTTTGCCATTCCCTTAATAAGTTCATGTTCTGCCRAGCCCCCATTGCACTCTTTGTGGCAACAGCGGTCTCATAGGTGAGTGCATCTTTTTGAAACAGAAAGGCTGTTTTTACATGTAGGGAAAGATTTCTCAGTCTTATATGGAATTTTTCATATAAACTTTTGCTACAAAAAATGTTGGCAAATGGAAAAACTGTTTTAAGCCCTCAGTTTTAAACTGAAGGTCAGGCTCCATGACAGGATTAAATATATAATTTCTTATCATTTATACCCTTACTATATTTATCTAGATCAATTATTTTCACCGTCTGGCAAGAGAACAGTATTTTTCAATTGGGTTTATTTGAAGGGAGGTCTGCAGCAACATTTTTTAAAATGTATATATTTGTGTCTGTCAGTATGTGTGTAATAGCAGGTGTTTCATACCCCATAGAATGCTTTCCATTTTCACAGGAATAAAGGATGTAACTGTGAACAACTTATGTTTGCTAGATACTGGTTTGGGGGGTTTTTTGGTTTTTTTTTGTTTTTTTTTGTTTTGTTTTTTTTTGTTTTTTTTTTTTTGCGAAGCTACAAGCAAAAGGAGGTTTTGTTCCTATTTTAGTGGCAATTACAAGTTTTTACTGTTTTCTTTTTCATTTATATTCAGCCATATACTTCACTTTATCATACTTGTAAAATGCAGTATTAAAATTACACTGAATGGCACTCAGAAGTAATGCCAGCCATGGGTTTAGTTCTGATACATTCATAAACACAACCCTCTATCTATTCCTTAATAAGATGTTATTGAAGATACAGACTGGAAAATTTTTACTTGCAAAAATGACTAGCAAACAGAACACTACTGGAAAAAGAAATCTTTCTATAAAGATTGATAATTATAGGATTTTTTTAAAGATAATTTGTTTGAGGGAAAAGGGAAAGGAAACCCGGCATAACACCTGGTAGCCATGTCATGAGTTTAATATTCTCCTATAAACTACATCAAGAAAAAGGCACAGTTGTTGTCACTGCATAAACATTGAGATAAAATAAAGAGCATTTAATTATTTTTATATAATTCCATGAGAATGTTATTTAATTTTTGAAAGAATATTTCTGTGTCACATTCCATGTGAAGGGAGTTTCCACAAATAAGCTATTAACAAAGAAAAAAAAAAAAGTTACCTTAATTCCTATTCTGTGCTTGCACAAGAAATAGTCTTCTATCCCACACGCATCACAGAGCTGTAACACTTTGGCCCAAGTTTCCACAACCCAAGCACAACTGTGGCTTTTAAAAGTGTATATCTTTCCCTACCTCTATTATATGACTGAACCTGGAATAGAATTGAAATATGGAGAAATATGAGAAGCAAAAAAGCCAATAACTCAGCAAAGGAAAACCAGCATCCTTTGCCATTATATAGTCCATAACAGTCATGTTTTTTTACAGTAACTTTGACTTTAAATAAACTAGAAATCTTTCCTCTCCTAAAACGCTGGAATGCTTAAGGCCTACCCTGAACTTTTCAACTCCTGTGTATGCCTCWTGGATGTGGTTCTGTGTCGCTGCTGAACTGCAAGATCATCTCTGCCCTTGCAGCATTCAGCCAGCTCAAGTGCATCCGACTGGGAATTGCTTCCAACCAGTATTGTTTGCAAATGAATTTTTTGATCACCAGCTGTTTCTCCCTGCAAATCCTGCTTCATCCTGCATGTAGAAATTCTCTACCAAGGCTCATACAKCTATATATAAAAAACTTTGGATTTTTTATGCTATAGAGCACGAATTTTTATTTGAATAGGTTTTAGGTGCTTAGCAAAAAGAGGGAAAGAGAAAAGAAAAAAAGAAAAAAACAAACACCAACCCCCAAAAAAAACCAGTTCAAAACCACACCAAACCAAAACCACAACAAAATAAAAAACAAGAAAAACAAATTATGGAAATTATTTTGGCAATGACAAGAAAATAAATTTTTTCCAACCATTAATTGTGTCTGTAAAGACAATCTACAAGCTCARATGATGCATTAAAATAGACCTCATCTGCACAAGCTGCAGTGACTAATGCTAAAATGTTCCTCTTTCTTGTTGCCCTTAGCATTTAGCAAATCTCTTCAATGCTGTCTTTCAAATCTTTTTTCACATGAGTACTCAGGAAAATCCTATAATCTCCACTATGAATCAAAAGTATACTTTCRTGATCTTAGAGTGAATCCATTGACTCTAATAATTATAAGACATTATAAAAAGTGAATATTTCTTTTCAGTAGTACTATATGCATAAAAGCATTCATCCCAACTCCTTTCTTGTTCTTTTAAGCATTCTCTGGAAGTATGTTTTATTAATTTAAGCATCTCCTGCATAACTCTTCCTTACAGAAGAAGACTTGCATCTAAATAACTCTCTCTATAAACTGATATGAAAGCAAGGTCTATATAATTAAATCTATTACAGTRATATAAATTGGATCTAGGAAACACACACATATTTACTCAAATAAATAGATCATTTGCCTGAAAACTTGTATAATAAATACTGTGGTATTTGACATATAAGTAATAACAATCTGAATAATGTATTTGGAATTTCTGAGAGCTGAAAACTTGTTTTGTTAAAAAAAAAAATTAAAATAGAGTGTAAAAATGTGGCATTTTACAAAAAAAAAAAAACTGAAATCAACTTAACTCGATACAACTGATAATTGGATTTATTACAGGCAAAGAAGCAGAGTACAGGTTTTCAAAACCAGAACAACACAACATAGACAAGAGCAGCTGTGGTTTGTTCTTTCACTGAACTCACAAAGAAAGTTTCACCCTGAACCACCCCATACCATTCCATTCCATGCTTCCATTAAGATATTTAATTTCATGGGTATTTCATAAAAGCAGATGGTAAATCAAGGAGTMTTTTATGACAGTGGCTTGCAAGAAAGTGGTGGTCTCTTGTCTTCCAGGTGGCCCACACCACTACTTCTGTCACAACAGTGAAGTATCTGTCATTTGGTAAGCAGTGACACTGTTTGTTGTAGTCTGAGACTGGTTTAGAGTTTCCAGAATATTTTTAACCCTCTKCAGTAAAAGAAACATAAAACAAAGCAAAACAACAACAAAAAAATCACACTTCTGTACAGCTGCTCTATATAGTTTTTAAGTAAATCTAACCATGATCAAGCTTGCTAACATAATAAATAAGGAAGCAGAAATAATGGCTATGGAAAAAWTATGATCTTCACCATGAACTGAAGAGATTAGACATAAGAAAACTGAAAAAAATAGAACTTTTTTTTTTTTTAATCTTAATAACTTATTATAGAATACAAAGTCTGATTTTGAAAGCTGTAATCCCTAGATCTAGAAAAGATGTCTCCATCTGAAAAGGAAAAAACAAAAATCTGCTTGGAAAAAACCCCTGAAGTCCATGCAAATTTTAAAAAAGTACTTCTCTTGTTGCATTGAAGTAAAGTTGTTTTCATTTGTTTTCTTAAAATTGACTGTCTAACATTTAAACAATCTGCAATGGAGACATGACAGGAAAAGTAAGGAATTAACACTATGAGAAGTGAAAAAACCCTACAGTTTTATGATGAAAATATGTATTTTATTTTTCATAAGACATAAACAGAGTGCATAACTGAAAATTAAACTTTTCTAAGAGAAAACAAAGCAAAAGAAAACAAAACAAAAAAAAGGAAGAGAAAAAAGAAGTTCAGTTTGAGATCATTCCCAGCTAAATACTAAACTGATCTGACTTTCTGTTACAAATATATGCATATATAATTTAATTGATCTTTCATGAGTACTTGCACAAAATTAGGCAAAACCTTTAAAATAATTTAGCTGTTCTACCCATTTATTTTCACGTGTTCGCTTTTGCTGTTGATTCTTTTTAGATTGGAAAAAAGAAAATTGAGAGAATAAATTAAAATCAAAAAAATCAGTTCAGAAACAGATTAAAAATTACTGTGAAGAAGTGCAGTTTCTGCTAATTCCTATAATCTCTCCTCATACCTCTCCTCTCCATATTCTTTTTTATTTTTCTTTTGCGAAAGAAGCTTTACAATTTTGCTAGAAATGCACATATTCCGTTTGTAGCAGCAAAACATTTTAGTATCATTTCATTAAATATAAAAGAGTGCATTTTAAAATCTTATCTCTGTTTATGATCTAGTTACATTTCCTAGTACATTAAATGGAAGCTGATAGTGTACAGTATCCAACTTTGTTCCCCATGGCTTCTGACAAACAAAATCACTACTAATGTGAATGGATTCACATTAAAAATAAATCAAACACATTATTTTCAGTGTTACAATATTATGAATTGCCGCAATCCCTTGGTGGTCTTCAAACAATGTTAAAAATACAGCAATCAAATAATAAAGCAAAAGGAAGAAATTGAARGGGTGTTTTATAGCCCAGGATAATATGTTTTATACATCATCTTTGCATACTTTCTTCAGCAATGTTGTTAAACAGTGGGTTTGCTAAAGTTTTCTAGCTGACAGTGTAAACTCATGTAAATGGTTACAGAAACATTCTAAAAGATGATAGTACACCTATATAAACCTGAGGTTTTTAATATTAGCAGGGCTGATACAGTGTTTAGTAGAAACACTATGTATTTCCTACATTTTGCTTTCGCAAGTCTTCATACTCATAATGATATTGTAATTCTTTTAATACAACTGCATCTGAGAAATTTGTGCTGTAATCCAAATTAATTTCCTTAAAATAGTCAGAATATGCATTATCATAATGTGGATGTAAAAGAACATCCACAAAAGAAACTGAATATTTCTTTTTCATTCAATTCATAAAGGCTCAAAACCCCCAAAGTCTGTGCAAGCTTCTGCAGTAACTTATATCAAGGAAAAACCTACATGCTGCTTTTTTTTGTAAATGTGTTCCAGGCAGAAATGCTTTCTGGTTAATTGGATTTCTATTTGTATTCAACTATTTTTTTTTTTTTCTTTTCTATGCAGTATTTAGTATTATTTTGTGAAGAAATATTCCRTCCTTCTCGGTTATGGTACAACACAAAGACGAGCATTGCTCCAGCGCCGTTTTCATTTACCTTTCAGTTGTGATTTTCTGATGGTCAGCTTTGGGAAGCTTAGTGATTGTTTACTTGAACCCAGGAAGCTGAAGGAGCAGACAGACTTTATGCAGCTCAAAGAGGATTTGGAGCACGCAACCGCTGGTTTTGTGGCTTCSTTATCTTCTTCTCCCTCTTGTGGCCTCCATCAGTAAGAGCAAATGAGACATTTTGACATCCGGCACTGTTCCTGTAATAACTGGGGAGAAAATCAGACTTTTGGGGTAAGTGCCATCCATTGGGATCCAGATGCTACCTCAGCACAGGAGGGGATTCTGTGCAGAGTGACGCCCTCCACCTGAGAGGGACACGGGGCTAATGACGATGACAGGGTCGGGAGCAAAGCCACCTTTGCCACTCTTGCCCTTGGGGACCCTGTGACACAGTGGGGAGCTGAACAACTTTCCCCAGCTTTGAKACAAAATTAAGTCCGGTGTTTTTCAACTAAGAGTTTCAACTARGGATGACATTACAAGAAGAGAGAATCCACATTCTTATGAGATGGTAGGACTACATTTCTTAGAAACATCTTAATCCTGTTCCAGAAATGACTTAGACGGTTAAAAATTAAATGGAATGTCTAGTGCAAGATAGGAATAAATTAAGGTGGTAGAGGTTTTCAGACTCATTTACAACGGGATTTACAGCCAGCTTTGCTGTCTTCACCAAGGCTGCAAGATCACTGAGGCAATTTCAAGGCACAGTTGCCCAATTCAGTTGCACAAACCAGTCCTTTCCCAGGCTCTCAATAGTAATGAAAACAAAATAAACAGCATTAAAGTGCCTCTTTTCAGCCATATGAAATAAACAGTTTAATATTCTGACTTTAAGGCCGCAAATTGGTGGCTATAAATATTGTACTGTATTCAAAGTTCTGTATATGCCATCTGGTGACCATGTGATTAGTGTATCTATGGGGCAAAAGAAGGGGGGTGGGGGGGTCTTGTCATGCCCTTATTTATTTTCTGTGCTCAACTATGCACTCACTTAAAACCCAGCCATATGCTAGAGCATCTGTTATAGGTGGGGTTTTTTTCTAAATTTTCTTTTTAAAAATTGAGTCGATTTTGCCCTTTAGGAGCCTACGCTCTGAACAGTACTACAGAATGACATTTACTGCAGACCAAATTATTATTTTATTAGGAGCTACAGTGTCTAGTTTGAACAAACAGCAAAATTCCAGTTTGGAAATAAATTGGTGCCTTAAGATTTATAGTACCAAACTAGCCAAATTATTCCATTTTGCTTGCATCCAGCAAAGAATATATGATTAATTTAAACTCTGTTTGTGTGCATATTCATACACAGASATTTTCAAGTTGATTTTTATTTTCTTCAGCATGTTAATATAAAATGATGCCTATTTGCCTTAACAGAAAGAGATGCCAYGCAGCAGTTATAAAATTGAATAGCAAATTCTATGCTTTATTGGCCTAGTGCTCATATACGCATAATCATCATTTAGTTTACAGAATACTGCTCAAGGCAGTCTTGTGAAAGTAGTATGCCAGTATGCCGTTGGGAATGAAACCAAGAACACAACAGTTTTTGYGGCTTTCCATCATGCCTCAGAAAGAGAAGGTTAAGCTAAAATTGGCTCTGTAAGAATAGTAGAAGTATACTAAAAATACCCTCATTTTTAGTCATACTTTCTGTTTAAAAAAAAAAAAAAAGGAAAAAAAAAGTTATTTCTGCAGTCTATGCTTGCTTAAAATATCCACTGAAGGGAGCTTCATTTATTGATATCACAGGACCAGCTTCCAGTTTCACTGCTCCAACATTTTCAGGAGAATTTCTATTCTTTTGCTAACTGAAATAAGTGCAAACTGCAATGTCAGGCTGAGAAGAGGAATGCAGAAGCTCATTTTTCAGAGCATATCAATCATTTTTAAACACACAATATCCTAGTCCTGCTACTCTTCTCTGCCCCAAACAGCTTATGTGGGAACACATTATTTTCTCTTGCAGTAGCCAGTAAGGTAATGCTGTCTTGCTGAACTTTTCCCCTCTTCCAGAACTCCAGGATTATCCAGACCGACACATCCATGTCACTGTCACTCTGTTATCCTACTTTCCAGCATTAATTTCATGCACCAGATCCCATGATGAACCTGCCCTGTGCCACTTCTCAATATTTATGCTAGGTCAAGGTGGTAGAATTTAATCTTGCAAAGCGAGCTCAAAAAGGCCATACCAGCTGCTACGTCTTAGTAAATCAGATAACAGCAATAGATCTAAAGAGCGAATGAGACAGAAGTAAGTGAGATTATTGCATCTGTTTAAATCCTGTGTCCCTTGCAACCATTTTGAAAGCACATATTTGTAAGTGACTGAACAAAAATAATGTTAAAACATAATTAAAAACAGCCTACATTTTTTTTATTATTTTAATTGTGGTTTTTAAAAAAAAGAATCCTTGTCAGAGACCAAAGAGCAGCTGGTAAGAAGTTCAGATGCAGGTCAGCATACAGCCTAACTGAGCTAAGATTTCTACATCTTTAGCCTAAATTAAAAGAACATTAAAGATCAATGTACTGTGATTTGAAATGGCAGTTCTGAGCCTGGTACACAAACAACGTGTAGAAATGAGGACAGGGTGTTGTCTTAGAGTGCTGATGCATTCTGAAAGCACTGACAAAAGCTTGGGAAAATGAAAGCAAGAAAAGAGGTCTTTTTTTTTTTTTTTTTTTTTTTTTTTTTTCCTAATTTAAAGAAATAGAGCAGAGATACTGTATCAGAATTGGAGAATGCCCTTATTCTGAACTGCTCACATGATTTATGAAAGTTTACTGCTTTCCAAAGGGCATCCAGCCTAGTAACTACTGGACTTCATAAAAATCCAGATACGAACATTCATTCGTAGGAATGACAGACCCTGGATAYGAATTATTCTTCTACTGGCTGGTCCTTATGCATGGCACCATGGATTGTATCATTATCTTAGTGCCTAAAAGAGTGCTCTGCAGGAGAGATAGCCTGGATAAAATATTTACTGCCCTAGCACCTATCRGCTGTCAACATCCCTAAATATATCAGTTCTGACACCATTTCCAAGATGTTTAAGTGAAAAGGGCAAGAAGGGATAACATTATGCAAAGGGAGAATCCAAATTCTTATGAGTTGGTAGGACTACATTTCATAAAAGCATCTAAACCCTGTTCCAAAATTGACCTAGGAGTTTAAAAATTAARTGAAATCTCTAGTGCAAGATATGAAAAAAAATAAAATGGGAAAAATATATCAATTATTTTCCACTGACTTTACTATCTGACAGAAAATTAGATCTCAATTTTTTTTWAAATGAAAAGCATGTTTCCTTCTGAAATAGAAATACAAAAAATATTTACACTGCATATTATACTGCTCTGTTTCTTTTCCTTKACAATTTGACTGAAGTGTCTTTTTTCTCAAAGGTTCAATCAGCAGAGCATACCATAGAAACCGTGACATTTTCCATATTGCACTGTGTTTTCTTGTTTGAAGAGGGAGATGGCATTCCATGGTTGGTTTCCTGTCTGAGTAACAAAGAATGAGAATCTCTAAAATGTTCTGTTTGAAGAAAAAAATATATTATTTTCAATTCTAAATTCTTCAGTAAAAGGAAAACAAGAAATCAAACACCCCTAACACAAACAAACAAAAAARCAAACAAACAAAACCCAAAAACAAACAAACAAAAAAGGAAGACATTCAGAGCAGTTTCTCTGTCTCTGTTCTCTGTGACTGTCGCACATCCAAGAAATGTCTGGTCCATGACCGTTCTGTCAGATGAGCAGGAGGGKTGAAGCTGTGAAACAGTCAGTCCCCAGCAGAAGAAAATGAAGACTTTACTTGAAACAATTTTGATTAATTTTTGTCAGGAAAGCTGGGTGCTTCTTTGCTACAGTGCTGACCCAACATCAATGTTAGCTATAAAATCTACCTTTAATACTTTTGCATCCATGAGTGCTGAGAGAACTGAACAGTGCAGCTAAAACACAGCTGTGCTGGAAGTGTAGTGGAGATCAGGAGATGTCCCTGAGGACTGAAAGAAAGTAAATATCACCCTGGTCTTCAAAAAGGGCAAGGAGGACCCAGCGAACTACCAGCCTGTCTCACCTCAAACCCCAGAAAGGTGACAGAGTGCCTCTGATGCCAGAGCTGCCAGTCTTTCATTTGGCACCAGACTTCTTTTCCTCAATGTGCAATCACT
>NW_026623438.1:1305061-1309489 GCF_030028575.1 Malurus melanocephalus
AAAAAAAAAAAAAAAAAAAAAAAAAAAAACCAAAAAACACAAAACAAAAAAAAAGGTTTGAAAACAATGGGTTGCCAGAATTTCTGAACAAAAATCATCAGCTATTAAGAAAAAAGACAAACTCATTACTTTCAAAAYTAAATATAAAATGATATGTTGAATCAACTAGGGAGAGAACAAAACTTGAATCCAAAGAGCCAAACAGCCTAAACTGCACATTTAATGTTCAGAATTAGAGGCAGGAGGAGTTTAGAGGTCAAAGCAGAGACAAAAGCTGGCCTCTGAAACCCAAGTATAACTCTTGTCTGATTGACAGTCAATCAGAGTTTGAGATGGAGTTTGGTGGGAAGAGCACAGTGAGGCAGCCTGTGGCTCAGTTTACTTCATCCCCACAGAAACACACTCATGACAGTGGGAAAGTGGCAGACATCAGAAGTGGAGAGCAGTAGCATGCTGCAATGGAGAGCAGAAAGCAAAGCACCTCACATCAATGCTAGTGTTCAACCCTACTCTCAGGCAGAACTTCAGCTGGTTAAAAGCTCAGCTGTGTCATTATTTTGTAGTGTAGCAGGAACTGATTCTTCACAGTATCTTTTTGCATGATGACACTTATTCYATCACAAAAGTGGCATAGATCATCAATGATGGCTTTTGTCATCACCCCACAGAAATGGGGTGTCACATTACTGTGTCAAAATGGGTGTCCAATACTGTGTCACAACAGGGAAGGGTATCAGGGATAGATTAAAAAGAACATACCCCACTACCCAACAGCAAGATTCCCCCTGACATGAAACTGAAGAAATTAGTGCACTCACACACCTCCTGAATCCAGTCAACCTTGTTTATCTCCTGGGAATTGACAGGCTTCTAGCATAGAGTAGTGTAAGTTACAGGGGCCTCAGAGGATCATTTAAGCTTATAGACAGGAAAAAGCCCCTAACAAGTACCTGGTATTAAATTACTTTGTGGAAAACATTTGACAGTGAAAGCGTTGACTATCATTTGGAACAGCAACAAAATCAGCAGCAGCTTTAGAAATGGGGAATTGTCAGCTGCTCAGCTGTATTCACCAGCTTAAGGAGAGCKGGCATCAAGACAGCATGAAAAATCTAGAGCCAATATAATAAAATAGAATTTTTCTTTTTCCTAATTGTAGATAACATTATTTTCATGTTTCTTGYCACTCCCAAAGTATTTTCAACAGGTGAATCTCTTTTTCCCACATACCTTCCCTTTTCTTTGGCTGAGGTAGGCGGTGGTAGTGAAAAACAGAGAGCATATTCATCTTCTGTGGCAAAAAGCCGTAGATCAAGTATTTTTTGCTTAACATTACCTGTATTGAAGTGTGATTTTTTTTTTAAACACCATTTGCGTTTCTTGAATTTCAAGCTCAAGATCATGCCAGGACTGACAGACAGCACCTGGGTAAAAATGACATGATTCTTTCAGTGCTGTAATTTCCCATGTATTCAGCTTTGTATTCAGACAGAGAAAAAAAAAAATTCACAAGCCAAGGCACTTTTGTGAAGCTGCTGATTAGGCCATGGTTTAAAAATGGAGAGTAAGGAAAAACACGCTCGTTCTCCTTCACGCTTGTGCACCGAAGCATCGACTGTGGAGGGCCTTGAGACCGATTTCAGTGCAATCAAAGGGGCTACACCTGTCTGTGCCTCACTCTCCTGGAGCTAGGAAAGGAAGGTAGCTTTTAACACAGTAGTTCCCCAGTGCAAAAGAGAAAAAATAATTTGCAGTGTTAGATCATGGCTCGCCTTGGCTATGTGCCAGAAAGAGAAAAGCTTTCATTGGTGCTGCAGCCCYGGAGATGCTAAGAGTGAGCAAGCCTCAGAGAACAATTCAGACATGTCTTTATGGAGCTAACAGAGAACACAGCTTTCATAAAACACAGGCCATTTTAACTTCAGACACTGATCATTCAAAGGGAAAGCCTTTTAATTGTGTTATTTTATCAACGAGAGGACAAACAAGGTTAAATGGTGATAGATGCTGAATTAACAAGCTATTTGCCTGCAGGATTTTTGTGCTGGGGAAAAAGAAAAGCTGCAATTATTCTCCAGCTTTGTATAGGGAAACTTTCTTCCTACTTTTCACTGTCAGGCCCTTCCAATTGATTTTATCATAATTCAAATACATGGCAAAATGCTTCTGAGCACAAAAGCAGAGGGCTAAGCCTTACTCTCTTTTATTACACCAGAGAGCCACTAAATAGCAAAGGATTTTGATTTAGATTCCTGCATTAAAATTAAATCACACAACCTAAGGAAAAATGATCCGTAATAATGAAAGTCACACTCATGGGGACTGAAAGTGCTATTGAATAATGAAGAAAACTATAGGAGCTATGAATGTAAGGGACCACTATACTTTAATGAAGAGGTATTTCGGAAACAAATGTCTCCCTTCAGTGTTTTCTATTGATAGTCTGAATATTATAAAACAAATTATGTGAAATATGAATATCACAAAGTTCAAATGAATTACTTACTGCCTTTTGATTTGAGTTGCAACTTTTTAATGCCCCTGCAGTAGGAAACAGTTACATATAACCAAAGGTAATTTTTAGTGCAACCTGCGGGTCAGTACGAATACACTGTTTTCAGCCCAAGGCTGCAAATGTATTTCCATTTTGTAAACTTCTACACAGCAACACTGGACACTGGTTAGTGAGATTATATGCTGTTCCATTATTGACATCTTTCTTTTGTCTTCAGGCCCATTTTACTGATTTTATAGATTAAAATGTTTTCCCCAGTAGCAAGTTGTTTAACTGTTTTAACTATGTCTGATTTTTCATTTCAGGCTCAAAAATTTCAATTTGATCAAGTGCCTTTTAAAGTGAACCTTGGTACTAACTGATTATTAGCACAAAGCTTTTGTGTTGCAGCATAAGAGGAAGATTTCTTGGAAAAAAAAATCGCAMGACCTAGCAGCATTAAAAGTTCTTATTTGACTGGCCACAAAGAGTGAAATGAAATAAGATAAATGAAGACTACACAGAGCAGGTTCATGCCACATTTTCCAGATGTCTGCTTTGAGTACAGTATTCTTAACTCCCATTGTTTTGTGACCTTTCAGTATTGCTAACAAAATGATAAACAGCATAGCATTGATCCAGTTCTATTATTTCTTCTTCTGTTACCAGAAGCCTGGTATCTCTGTGCAAYCTCAAAACCCACAAAAATAATTTCCTATCACTTTCTCAAATGAGAACAATTCATATGGAAAGTAAAATTAGCAGGAGTACAAACAAATCATGAGTCAAGACTTTTTTCTGAAAATTAGAGTCACTACAATCATTATGAGATAAAATCACTACAGATTTTGTTTTGCATTTGATATCAGTCTTGTGGGAAAAATATAAAGGTTCTGGGGTGGGGAAGAGGATGAGGATGGGAGYTTATAACTCTAAATAATAAAGGAARAAAGCGCTTCTGTTATCCATTGATTAGGGCCATTCAGGCTTCAAAATTGTTCCATAATTCTGTATTTTTTAATTCTATTTTATSATTGTGTGCAACAGGGAAGACAATTGACTTTTAAAATGAAAAATTATGTCTAAGAAAGAGACCATATTACGCTCTACAGTATTCATCTGACAGGAAATTCAACTCGTGAACCTGGTGTTTTGGAATTCAACTGAGATATGGGAATCCTGCTTCTAAAATTATATTGATATATGGGAGAATACGATGTTTTTAAAATTATCATTCTTATTTAAATTATCACTGTTATTGATATTATTATTTGTTGTTATTRCTTGTTATTGTTATTATTATTATTGTTAATAAATTTAATTATCTGATTAATTTTTAATGTATAAATGAAACATCACARACATGAAAGGTTAAGAACTCTGCCTTCCCTCCATTAATCTAGTCTCAAGATAATTTTTTCATGCAGGTCTCACTGTAAATACTATATATTCTTTTCTGTTCTCCAGGAYAATTTTAAAAGTATAAGAAGAGAACAAGATACAACCCTTTTAGAAAATATGTAGTGTGCAGCTTTTCACAGCTGAAGCCCTCTCTTCTGGAAGGGCATAATTCCAGTTGAGTGATGGAGACAAATTAATGTTATTATCTCTCTTTTTTTGGTGAGTGGTCTAACTATTGTGATCTGAGTAAAGATCTGTGGTTATAAAAGTGTTTTCTATAGAATCGATGTTTACAAAGATCTAAAATATGCTCCAGAAATATCTGTGGGATTGAGKCTTAGGGAACTTAGATATCTGTTCCCCCTCTTATTGATAACAATGAGACTTAGACAAGAGCTGTGCATTTACTCAAACTCAGAGATGCAGCAGCTTGAGGGAGCTTGTCTATGGAAAAATTTTGAGTCCCAGCTTCACCTTGCTTAGAGCACTTTTTAATTTTTTGTTGGGTTGTTTGGGGTTTTCTTTTTTTTGGA
>NW_026623438.1:1309656-1310880 GCF_030028575.1 Malurus melanocephalus
TTTTTTTTCAAACCTCAGGATATCCAATAGTTGTTAAATTGCAAAGAACCTTCCATTTTGAACTCACCATTCTATAAATATCATGGGGGCTGTTCTTCAATTTCCTTGCCACTATTCACAATTCCTAAAAGAGGTGTTTGGCCAGGTGTGCTGCTGTTTTGCCCTGCCAAGATAACACAGGCTGAAATTGAAGAGACAGGAAATAACACAACAGAAACAAAAGTGAGAAAAAATGYGCAACTGGTTCTTACAAGCCCTGAATATTTACTTTTGGATACTGAATAAGTTAACCCATGTCACTATCAGGGAGCACACCTCGTTACCTCTGTTGTGTCACTCCCCAGAAACGTYAACTTTCCAAACGGATGAGATTTTAGATGCAGATCTTATTTCAGCAGAGCAGATGGGTGTGTTTGCTATTCAATAAACACACTAAGAACTCCTTTCACACCTCTAACAGTCACAGCTTTGCACACCCATGTGCTGTACATCTGTGGATTATTGGCACTGAATTTGGCTGCACAGTAGGAGTATCTCAGGTTTAAAAATTTCCCTGTATCTGTTCCTTCCTTGTGACTCTTTAAAATGTCTGTCTTCTCCTTTGTGCATCTGTTCACAGCTTTGACCACAAAAAGAGACTTGCAACCTTTGCAAAAATTTGAGTCTGGCAGCCTCCATGTGAGAATGTAAGAGTTGTTATAAATGGGACAGGGAACAAAATACCTTTTATTTCTTTCTTTTTTGTCCCCTTTTCTTTGATTATTTAAACAGATTCCTTCTCCTCCAAAGAGTAGKAGCAAAGCTGTAAGCTTTTTTTTTTGAATTGTGAGGTAGAGGAAATGCAGAGAAGGTAGGGGGATGTATAAAACAAGGAAACAGTAAGGTTGGTATTTTTTAGTGGTGCTAGTTAGTCCATATATGGTGCTATAAAAGTGTGGCTARGTTTCTTCCTGCTTTGGAGCTGCTTTCAGCTGTGATCCCAGAATTCCAATATGGTACTGCACTGAGAGATGCCCACAAAGCTTTTAAGAACCCTCAGTCCACATGTGTGACAACATTATGGCCTATCCTCCATTTGATGTGATTCAATTTCCCTCACTTCTAGGCTGAGACAAACTCTCCATTTTCTTCTCATCCAGTAATAAGTCACAAATATTTATTCCCATATTGGGTTATTGATATACCAATAACTTCGTCTTTTTCATTCTTCATTTTTACTTTTCC
>NW_026623438.1:1311056-1316741 GCF_030028575.1 Malurus melanocephalus
ATTGGTAAATCAGGTGAGTGCATCTTCCATGCTGGTGATTCAATAGCTATACTTTCCTGCCTAGTAAGACAATATGTACATCCCATTTTCAACCCTTCAGTACACTGTACTTTAATACAGACAGGTTAATTACTTCACACAGTGGACTATTTCTATGGGTTGTTACTGACTGTTGCATGAGACAAGTCGTAGTTACTAACAATGTTACAATATTGAGTTTTGCTCTTTAAGAGATACCACAGCATTTCTTTTTTTTTTTTTTTTTTTTTTTTTTTTTCCATTTACTGCCCTTAACAGCAGACAACTGAGGACAGTTCTAAAAGTTCCACCCGATCTGACAGTTCTAAAAGTTCCACCCGATCTTTTTTTTAACCTCATATTGTATCGACTCTTACAAATATATGTTGTTCCTTGATGTTTTCACCTGACAACTTTGAAATCAGACTAACTATGATTTCAAGTCTGTTTCATCAAACATTTAGTAAACAGACACCTGTTCATTAAAATGGGCAGAGATAAATACATTAAATGAATTATTTTCTTTTCTTTTTGTCTTGCTTACAACTTTCTCTCAAAYAGATATATTTCAATATAGACAACATAGACAGAATAACACTGAGAGAAACAGAACAAGAACTATAGTCAAACCCAGGTGCTTTACACCATGCAAAATGTTTGAAGGAACTTTCACTGTGCTCCAGTGTGTACAGCCAGTCATGGCACTGTCCCCACAAATGTCCAAATTTAATATAACTAAATTAGAAAGGAAGAATTGTTTATTRTGTGGGTGACTGTGCACTGGAACAGATTATCCAGAGAGGTTTTGGGGAGTCTCCCTCACTGGAGGYATTCAAGAGCCATCTGGATGCAATCCAGTGTGTTGTTCTCTGGGATGACCATACCAGAGCAGAGAGGCTGAACCAGATGTCCTGCTCTGGTCCCTTCCAACCTCACCTGTGCTGTGATTCTGTGATGGTTATAAATAAGAACAACCAGGCAACAAATTTCTTTACAAGCAAAACATTTTTTTTTACATTTTGAATCAATATACATTATCAAATTTCATATAGTATGTCCTTTGTGTGTTAAATGCATACATTGATATATTATTGAAAAATACTCCCGTTTGCTCTGGAGGGTCTTCAGCAGCAACAGCAAACTTTTTGGAGTCCATAAAATCTATACAAGGTAATATTATTTGCAAGCATTTATATTCCTTTTGAGGTTCCTCATAAGAATATAGATGAACAATAATTGTGAATTTTGATTTTGTTTTTCATCAAAATAGAAACAAGGAGCATATCATCACAGAGGACATTCATCAGAGTTGAATGTCTTTACCAAAATTTTCTCTCTGTCATGGCTACTTCACAGAGTATAAGGTCCAAATACCATATGAGTCATCAAATAGGTAGGAAAAGGTAAGATAAAACAAATAAAGGGGGGAAACAATCTAAAGTCTGCCTTTTGGGGTCTTAATTTATTAACCAGACATAAGTCTCTTTAAAATAATTTCAGACATATTTTATGTATAACAGATGAAATTGACAAAAGAACTAGATTAGAGTTGGAGTCAGTCAAGTTAATAAAATTTTCTATGTGGTGATCCATTCAATCATTAAGTGTACATTGATGAAAACGCTTAGCTACAGGGATATGTTGCTTATAGACCAAGTAAATTAAATTAATTTCAAAAAGTATCTTATTAGACTTTGAAAAAGAGACATTAAGTTACTTCTAGCCTTTTAATTAGGAAAATGAATTAATAGAAGGATGAGGAGTTGCCAAATCTTATTATCAAAACTTTAAATCTATCAAAGGTAATAATATTGTATTTAATTAAAAATAGTAATTAGAAGTCATTGACCAAGGWTTTACTGCATCAAGTAACTATTCAAAATGTTATTTATACAATGCATGGGAATTTAATGATTCTTTATGCCTTTACATATACTACTTACTGATTTAAAGAAGGGGACATGAGAGAGGAGTAAGATACAAAAAAATTAAGTTTGAAACACCAAAGTATTAATACATAGGAAGCCTTTTTCAGTGATCTGACTGAAGCACTTGGTCATTCCAACAAGATTAAAATAATTTTACAATCCTCATTCATGCTGTGAATAGCATTCACTCAGGCAATTCTATTAATTCAGTGATACTTCTTCAGTGTTAAGTACCAGCATGGATTGCAGTTTTGTGCCTTAAATGAAAAACTGAAGTGAGTTGTCATTCATTTATTCATTTGAATTACAACCCAGTGCACTGTGCATTCTATGGCTAAATGGAATTTGGTTTTGATATGTCAGGCTTTCTGTGGGGGTTTTTTTGTGAGGTTTTTTTTGGGCTTTTTTTGGAGGAGGGAGTGTGGTAACTGTGTGGCTGAGATAATAAAAGAAAAAGAAATTATTCAGGCAGTTCAACACACACTTTTCTGGTCACTGCTTCCTTTTAAGCTCTCTGTTCCTCTGTTCACCCAAAATGTAGACTGACACCCTAAGTTCATATGTGCTAAGAGCTTTAATGTACTTCACTCAAGTAAAAGGAAATTATTATCTCTATTGCAAGGGCAGACAATCTTGAACACCCATGGAATCCCTGGGTCACAGAAAGATTTAAGCACATTTAGTAGGTTGACTCTTTTAACCAGATCCTCTAGACATGCTCTTTTATAACTAGARAAGTAATTATAGACATTTTATATATTTTATTTATTGTCTATAATAGAAAGAACAGCAATATTTTGTATTATGTCTGTGTACAAATATGTGTGCATAATYCTCTGATGCTTTTTGCTTTTCACCATCCAATTTACTAGATACAAGACATATGTGAACCAATATTTCCATGCAGGGATRCTTAATTCTATTTACTACTGAGGCCATAAGTATAGAAAGAAAACAATCCTTCCACTCCACACGCTATAAGTCTGCTTGTATTCACTTGAATATCCATCATTCATGTGAAACCACCTTCTAGTTCTTCCTACATGTTACAACAAATGGGTAAAAAAAGGAACAAACACCCAAAAACTGCTCCAGTAACAGCAGAGGGAAATGGCAGACTCAGAAAAACTCATTGGAGATGTTGTCCAGAAGTGTGCAACTTACAATGCTTGGGGGAATTCAAATGGAAGTAAATTCAAATATAATAAATATAGAATAAATGCTTCCAAATTATAAGATTCAAGTATGATAGGAAATAATGTAACATGGTGTTCACACCCCATGTACTTTTCTTCAGGTTTTATATCTACTTCAGAACTTGGTCAGGGAATTAGTTCTTTCTTTTCTGCATGCTGAAAATCCCTCATTTACTGAAAAGTCTTGTTAAAACCAATTATCATCATCAGTCAGTGGAAAAAAACTCAAACAAAACATTAAGGCTTTAATACATTTGTGTGTAAATACCTTATTATGTGATGATTTACTGAATGATAGATCTAATCAGAATGCTGATTTTCACCTCAAGAATGCAATAAATAGACCTAAAATGCTGTTGGAAATCACAGTGGCAACTAATTGAGTCTTTTTGTTTTGATTAGGCTAACAGATCAGTACTAATTTTACTTGATGGCATGTCCCATTCCTGCAATTAACTTGTAACTGACCAAACAAGTCAGATGACTGTCTAGCCCATAACAGATTGAAATATATCTGTTACATTTATTTGGCAAAATGTCTCCAATTATTATTTTCTTTATTACTCACTTAGCTGTTCAAATTTGMAAGCCATCAGACTATCTATTTTCTAGAAGAAGCTTACTTAAAAACAACTTGCTCCATTATGGCACTCAGGATCTGTAGGGTTTCCAGAAGACTGCTTTTTCCCCATTTTCACTGAAAGGTAATGGACTCCAAGAAAGTATGCTGCAAAGTGGATCTAGTTTTATTTCTGAAACACTAGCATTCTATTTTCTTTCTGCCATGCCTTTTTTACAAGAAAGCAGTAACAAAAATTGAGAGGAGCTATCAGTAATTGAACTACTATTACTACTGTTATCTTTTTTTTTTTTCTTTTTTTTTTTTTTTTTTTTTTTTTTTTTTTTTTTTTTTTTTTTTTTTTTTTTTTTTTTTTTTTTTTTTTTTTTTTAGATATCACCTGTGCAGCTATAATTTAGGACACTGTCTTGGGAACATCTAGGAAGAAAGAGAAATACAAGTTGTCAGGATCTTACTGCATTTTGCTMCGGTCCCAGTTTCTTTCTCATTTTTGGCTCTGACAAGGAAAACAACTGTTTCAATTTGAATTATAAATTCCACAATCAAATAAATCTTTGACTGTACTGTGGGTTACAAAGTCATCTAAGACAATTAAAAGGAGCTGTTATAGAACAACTTGTATTTGCATTCTCAGTGACCTCTGCAGGGTGGTTTTGTTCGGTTTGTATAAGCCTGAGCTGCTTCTAAACATGAGCTGATACAAATCTGTTTTGCAATAATTTGACATTTGAAAGTCCAAATAAATTTATCTCTKTGAGCAACAAGCCACAAGTTCTTTGAGATTTTTCCTTTCATATGACAGAAAAAAAGAAGTTATTTGCTTCACTTCAATATATAAAATATATTTTAAGGTGAGATGAGGTTATATTTTCAAGAAATGTGGAAAAACATATTTTAATCACTTTATACATGCAAGTAATGCTATTAAGTCTTGAGCAATTTCTCATAAAAGAGTGAATCAGAACAATGGGCCAAAGAAGAAAAGTGTAAAGTACCACAAATGATATTCATTATTAGAGAAATMGTCATGTCAAAGTCCTCTCTGACATATGAAAACCTGAAAAGAAATACTTAAAAATTTATATTACTTATGTGTGATATACATGTGCATTGATTTTCAGTGACTGCTCTCCTGTGATATACATACACATTTTTTACCTGGGAGCACCCATGTGCCTACAGCTGCATTTGTTCTCTCATTTTGATTGCTTGTATTTTACTCATGATCAGATATCAAATTTGAAATCTCTGTATTAATTCATTTTTAACACCAATGAAAGTTGAATTTTTGTAATTCTACTTGCTCTTCCCTTGGCTTAAAATTTTTTGTTAAGGTGATTGCCCATCAGTACTGGTTATTTGAACTGGATAATTCACAGATAGCAGCTGTTTATTTGCAAATCTAATTTTACATTTGCTCAGAGTATTCTCTCAGAACACAGAACACAGAACTCATTGTTGTCATATGAATGTTAAATAATCTTCCAAGTTTTCCAGTTTATTAAAGGAAAAACAAACAAATAAAAAAAAAAATCACATACCAAAAATCCTCTAACACATCTAGCAATCTATCCTTTCCTTTTTTCGGTCATTTATTTTGCTTTCCTTTGTAAATTGAACTAGTTAGATCACGAGAAGTCAGTCAGAACAGATAAAACCAGTACCATCAGAGACAGTAATGCAGTACTAAACTTGCACATTTGAAATTCTGTGCTGAAAATAATGCAACTTCTTTTCCAAATTAAATCAATCTTATTTTCCTCCAAATCACATTTTTATTGTAATATATACTTTTCCTTTTATAAACATTCACTGCAAAAACATTTCATTTTAAAGAATACTGTGGACAAATGAGTTATTGTGAAAAACTTCTCCTACTTTAAATACTTTAAACATTTTTTTTTAAATGTTATTAAACTTTTTGTTGTTTTAAAATAATATTAAACTTTAATATTAAAGAAAT
>NW_026623438.1:1316811-1341546 GCF_030028575.1 Malurus melanocephalus
TTTTGGTTTTTTGTGGGTTGTTTTTGTTTGGTTTGGTTTAAGACTTAAATGACTCAGCTTTGTAGTTTTACCAATCGACCAGCACCAGACAGGCACTTTCTGCTTTAACAAAGCCTTCATTGCTCTAAACTGATCAGATTACTAAAATCATATGATTGCYGTTCTGTTGTGCCGTTGTTTTGCAGCCAAAGGTGATGACGTGTATGGAGACCCAGCCAGCTGAAGGATGCCCAGCTTTGCCCAGATCCTGTGGGAGCTCAGGCTTCACCTGTCAGGACTTGGAGCTCCAGAGCTGTCAGGATATCCCAGTACAGAGAGCTGTGAACTCTCAGCTGTGCATTTCACAGTGGGGCAGCACTCCTGGCTCTTCTGCCACTTCTGCTCAACAGTTCCAGCWCTTTCTCTGACAACCTGAAGATATTATTTCTCCCTTTAGTTTGCATATTCCTCAAAGACCTGATATTTCTGGCAAAAAAAAATAGAGGGGATGATTTAGTTAAGGGCAGAGATGCCAGGCAGGAGGTAAATATTTAACTTACCAGACAGGATGTGAAGCAAAAAGATGGACAGAAATGTAACAATCTATAACCAAAAGTTTTAGTTTAACAAAGTTCATTAAAGCATTGATACACTTGTGGTATTACARAAATCACTTTCCCCAGTAACTTACTCTTTTTCATTTCTGACCCTGGCAAATGTTCCCTACTCTGGGGAGGAAAGACAAATACAGAGAATCTTATTCAAATCATCATTTAGGTTACAAGCACCATCATGATTAGAGAGGTCAGAAAGAGTCYATAAAATGGATTATCATGAGATTAATTTAGGAAGATGGGTAAAGGAATGAACTTATGAAGTGGTATTAGAAAACTGGGACTGAGTTATGGAGCAACTGAGAGATGTGCCAGATTTCTCCCACTGAGAGTACAGGACAAGGCTGCCAAAAAAGTGTGTGGAAGCCACTGACTTCCTGCTGTTTTCAAAGGCTTTRGATCAAGTTCTGGACTCCATACAAAGCTACTTTGTTTTTCTCTCACATTCTTCCTTCTGAATAATAATTATTACATCAAATTTTCTCATTATCAAAGATTTAGTAAATTTTTCATCATTATTTATTATTAATTCACTTTTGCCAGTGTTTAGAAAACTCTTGTTCATTCATTTGCATAGAGATGTATACATATCAATCATTGTCTCTTGAAAATTCTGTATTCTATTTTCTTTCTTATTTTAGGCATGCTGCTCACATATTTCCCTTGTTCACTACTCTTCTACAGCCCAAGGTCAAATTCTGTTCTTGATCTTATTACAAACTGGTTCATATTTAGAACCAGTGCAAATAATATTGCTAGCAACACTTGCTGACTTATTGTCATCATAAAACACATGATGACAAACACAAGAAATGCTTTTTTTGGCCTATAAATTCAAAGACAGTATGGGTATCAAAATCTGTTCTGTTTCCTTTTTTTTAGGATTGTTTAACTTATTTTAATAATATTTTGTTGATATTTATTGCAACAAACAGACTTTATTCTCTATGGATACATTGACATTAGCAGTTCAGCCTGTGCCAGGAGTTCATGCCAGCAGCAAGTCTTCCAGACATCCACATGGAGCAAGGAGCAGAGTGGAACAGGAGCCATTTTATGAAATGAAATAGGTTGCTGAGGACCCTACACAGTGCAATGTGACCTTGAAATAACTCTATCTGGTCTGCAGTTTCTGTCTGTCAGGCACTTTTCAATTTATTTTTGTCTAAAAGGGTCCATTTTCTGCTTTCTAGATTTCCCTGGGACAAGAAACTAAGAGCAATGAGGGAAAATAGCTAGGGAATATTTTTCCAAATTGCACACCTGATCCAAAGGCAGATGTAGGTGTGATCTGTTGGGTTTTGATTCACATTTTGGTGTGATCTTAGAGTACATGAGTTAGAGTCCTTTCAACAACAAGTCTCCTGAAAAGTGCCATTTGGGACGTTGCCTAGTGTGCTCAAATCAATCGCTAATGGAAATTTAGACCATCAGCCCAAAGTACTCTGAACTAAACGAAAAAAACCCAACAAAACAACACATATAGGTAGTTGTCCTATGAGGAGGAGCTGCAAGAACTGTGTTTGTTCAGCCTGGAAAAGAGAAGGGTATGGGATGACCTAATTGCAGCCCTCYAGCACCTGAAGRGAACCTACAAGAAAGATGGAGTGGGGCTTCTTAGAAGAGAATGCAGTTCTTTGAGGAAAGGAATATCTGCGTATCCATGGGAATATATAGGGCTTTACACACACTATTTCTTGCAATAGCCTGTCTGTGTGTATATRTATATATATATATATATATTTGTTTTTTCTATATTTTTATAAAGGGATGATAAGTGTGTTCTTCAATAGCTAATGAGAGTACTAAGGGTAGATAAGTAGGTGACAAGAGCACTAGATTTTTCTGAGCTCTTAGTCTCATAAATATATTCTTATATTAATCTTGAGACTAAAKCAAGGGCAATAAATCATCTACCAGAAGGACCTAATCCTTCCTTTCTCACCTTCTGMCTTGGTGGATGCTTTTTAAAGCTGGGAAAACTCTTTGCCCACSCCTCCAACACAAAATGCAGAGAGTAAAACACTCACTGCAAAGACTCTAAATAATTTTCACTCTAAGCATCCTTTGTGTTCTAGCATCCAAGTCCTCAAAGAAGACTAAATTAGATACTCAAAATAATTAACATTTTCTTCAAATTAGAAAGGTATATGTGGACTGTGCATAAATTGAAGATAACTTTTCTATTCCTTTCCCTTTGAGTTAAAGTGTCTCCCCAACAAGATACTGAGATGTTATACAAAAAATGTGTAGTTGAAATACACAGAAATAATTCAAAGCAAGTTATAAAGTGGATGTAATTTCAGAAAAGTTAAAAATGCTTTCTGCATTCATTAGTTGTTACTGGAAAACATAAGCCGCACAATCAAATAATATTTCTAAGACATTTAAAACAACATGAAAATGTTCAATGATTGCTGCATTGAGACTCAGCAAAATATGAGAAGKATTCTAATACTGTGCTCAGAAACTGCCATTCCATGTAAATCCCTGAGTGGGCTACATCCTTCTTCAGATCTGCTTCTGACAATACTTCCCAAGTTATCCAGGAACTTGAATGTATATATCACACTCAGGAACATGAATATTCTGTGTTTCATGGTATTTACTTTTTTGGTTTTTATTAATGATTATTCACATTAAAATCATAGTATAAAGCCTCTTCTGTAGAAAGAAAAAAAAAAAAAAAAGGATATTTTTCATTCTTCATTCTTACAAAATAAAACTTTAGGATCTCCAATTCCTGACATGAAAATTTTGTTTACTCTTTATTAGAATTTATGTTTTCCAATTAATGAAGCATGTGAACCTCACTCTCTACATAGCAACTCAAATATCAACAAGTTTAGCATTTACACAGCAGTCAACCTGACCTTGATTAATCTTAGCTTTTTCTGTAAAATGAGATTTGCAGGAGTCAAAGAAAAAAAAAAAAAAAAAAAAAAAAAAAAGAAAAAAAAAAAAAAGAATCAAGGACACTGAACATTCAATGCAAGCTCATCACAAGATATTTTTCCTTAATATTACTTCACTGATAAAGGAAGTTGAAAACACTCTATTACTGAAAAAAAACAACAAACTAAATGGATAGTAATTTCAAATGTGACTCTCAATATTCTGCTATGCATAAAGCCCTTATTGCCAGTTATGCAAAATCTATTTTATTTTATATAAACCCTGAAGCAGACAAATAAATTACAAATGTAGGTCTTAAGTCAGGAATAATACCCGCAGTAAGTGCATCTATCTCTTCAAAATATTTTTTGTATTAGCCTTCACCTTCTAAATATTGGAMAGAGATTTTAATTTGTTTTTGTAATTTCTTCTAATGAGATTAGGACAAATGCTATGTTTCAGTTGTTTCAAATTGCGTCACACAGCTGTTAAAATCTTATAAGTAACAGAAATTATAAAATATTRAAAATAATCTCACTGGTAAAAAGGAAAGAAACTCCAATTTCTTTTTTATCATAATGTTTTATGAAACATAGAAATGTGTAGTTTTAGAAAATGTGAGGTTTTCAAAAGCACTTTAGAATTGTGTTATAATAATTAATAAAAAGTTTTCCTTCTTCCTGGAAATTATTAAGAGTGTGGTGTGAAACCAGGGTGTCAGCTCCACTCTCTATTACAGACTCACCAGACTGCATTCTCTTTATACTGATCCCTGTGACTTWCTTGGGGCTGTCAAGTGAGCTCTCCTAAGAGCCTGATATTGTATCAACAAGTAGAGTAAATACAGTGAAAATGTCAGCAGTGATCTGGAGAATGACAGGCACCTTGAGGCACATTTGTCCTCTACGGTGGAGAGCAGAGGTATTTAACACTCAGACTAACAGAGCCTAAGTCTTACTCATTCCAAAAAGACCACATGGAAATCCAAGCTAGGGAGCATTGTACTTTTTACCCTTTCCAGGTCAGGACAAATAGTGGGATATTCAGGACCAAATCCATGAAAAAGTGCTGCAAGAGATGGCTGTGCTATTGCCAGGCTTCCTCTCTTCAAGCTCTGTTTTCTGTTCATTCCTTTCCCAGCTCAGCATGAGATGAACCAGCTGAGGTAGCTCTGTGTTACAGTGTCCTTTAGCCAGGCTGAAAGATGTAATGYCATGAATTTTGCAAATATCTTACTTGGTCTGTCCGACAGAAGAGAAAAAAAAAAAATAATCTTGCTAGCCAAAATAGGTTCCAAACAGCTGAAATTCTGGTGCTCCCAAAATTGGTTTCTGTGTGGCCTATTTGATCTCAAAAGGCTCATAAACACCAGAGAATATGGTGGAGGCTTTATAAAATATAAATCTCTATAATGTGACTAGTCCAGCAGACAAGGCACCAAGTGATTTTAAAGCCAAGTCAACAGCTTTACACATTTCTGTGAACTAGAAACATTAAGACAAAGCATTAATTTTAGATTACAGTCTGTCACCATATGTCTACTTTCCAAGTGGGTTTAAGTGATTTTTTTGTCAATGCTGACCACTTTTGTGCTTTCCCTCAATCTCAGAAGGACTCTTTTGGGCTCTGCAAGCCTCTCTGTGAGGCTGGTTAATGGTCTCTCACAGTGGATCGATCAGGCCGCCARGACAAACATGAGAAAACCTTGTCACAAAAAGACCCTGATACCATTAAACASAGCAATAACTTTGCCACTCTGTTTAGTTTTCTTTATATCAATTCTTTAGTTTGTGATTCTTTTGTCACATCCTAATTTTGCATGCAACACGTAATAATTGGAACTTTGCTAATTGTATTTACTTTGTCTYAGCTATCTTACTGTCAGCCACCTGCAACCAATATGTCTATTGTATTCCCCAGTTATGTTTGGGTAATTAAATGCCACTTTTCCTCAGTTTCTTTTCTCTGACTTGTAAATTGTATTTTTAAAAGAAAGATTTCTATTGTTTCAGACAGCAAGTAGGAATAACAAGTAACCAAAATTGGAGGGAAAAAAAAATTAAGTTGRCATCTCAATACCACTATTTAAACACATGCAAGCACATTTTTTGTGGGAATGACAAGGAAATGCTCCTTTTCATTTGGACAATGTAAGCATCACTAGTGATTTTGGGGTTTCACAATTTTACTGCACTTTAGGAACTTCTGAAAGTATAAAGCAAGGCCACATTTTTGTTCTTCATAGTAGCCAAAAGTACATGAAGCAGTAACCACCAGCATACTGATACTTGCCTCCCAAAAGCAATTAGATAAATTTGTCTTGTACCATACCAGTGCAGGACTAATTACTTTCTAAAAGCAAATCCTAAATTCCACTATCAAACACATGCCTTACTTGACTGAAGAATAAACACATTTTCCATGTGTTCCCATCTCACTTACCATAGTCCTTGAGTTCATACACTGAACACGATTTCACCAGCAGCACCTGAGGACCTCCAATCCCCCACGARAGCACACTTCCTGCCATTGTCACACCATCCCCAGCCCCATGAAAAGGCGCCAGTGCTTCCTGACCCTGCAGCAACCAACTTGAGGGGCGCCCTGGTGGCCTCCAGTCAGAGCAGACTTGAGGACTTCCATGCACCAGGTACCATTTGGGGAGGGAGGATTATAAAGTCTGTATTGAATCTGTCAGCATCGTGCTGTCACTGATTTTCATGCAAAAGACGGTTATCCTTATGTTTTAAACACAGGCAATCTTTACCAATTAATTTCTCATGTGGTTTTTTTTTTAGAAATTTGTTATTTCAACATGGAGTTTCATAATTTTCTTCTCTTTCTAACTACAGTACATTTAATAGCAGAAAGGATGGAAAAAAATGTAAAATGTATTGTTCTGCAGTGTCTTCATTTATGATATGCAGATGCAGGTCTGATTTTTCAGCAACTTTGAACCTTCCAGAAAAGTTKATTTTCCGTTTCTACAGAGCTCTGTCTTCTTTCATCATAAAGTTCATTTCAYAGCTAGTATTTACTAAAACAATACAGTTTTTAGCAACGCAAATAAAAGTTTTTTCTTCATAAGCTTTTTTGGAWCCTTATAAATTTTTCTGTATCCAAAAGCACATATTGTCATGTTGGAATGGAATGCAATATAGCTTTGAATTTTCTATTTACCCCTATAAAAGAGCAACTTATTTTATTTCTAGTAAAGAAAATATTTTGGTTTTTATCTAAACTTGGCAATGGTTTTTTGCCCAGAGGATATCTCTATATATATCCTTCCCATTCTGGTTAGCATGCAATGATGTTTGTAGAGCGAACATTTCTGTAGCCTTATAYACAATTTATCAATATTAGAAAATCAGAGACAGGAATTAATATGCAATAAAAATATCTCATTCTGCTCTGTTTCAAAAAGAAAATATTTTTACACTAGTAAGGCCCTCTAATGTTACTTGTAATGTTCCCTAAACTATTTTTATCTGCCTAAAATTGTTCTGAGAAGAAAAACCTCCTGGGAGTTTCATCAGACCACACAGTTTCCCTTAAGAGGTTATATGGTACCTTAAATAAAACAAACCTATAAAATCTGAGACATGTTGAMAACAAAATTCAGCATATACTGTATTTATCATTGCATTTTCATGAGTTTGTCGTMACTGTTAGTGGTTTCTTCCATCGTTCATAAAATACTAATTTAATGAATATTTTTGGTCTACTTTTTTTGTAAAACCATCTTTAATACTTTAAGTTAAGTGGTGATTAATTCATGGTTATCAACATGGAAATAGTTAAAATCAATAATAATATCTTTAGGGATGTATTAATGTATTGCTCATACTTCCATTACATTAAGTGTGATTCACCAGACATGTAAAGGATTTTTTTCTGCTGATAAGAATTCGAGTGTATGTATGCCTCAGTAACTTGCCTTTGACCTCCATGGGACTTTTCTTATTTAGACCTTTTGAAATGTAGATCTTTGTTGTCTCATATCACTCCTTAATGCATGTATTCATACACTCATTCATTCAAGGAAAACCAAAATGTCAGCTCATAGAAAGCTTTATAGCACTGCAGTGCCATATTCAAAAGAAAACTCTAATCCCAGCATTACAATATACATACCATAGATCCTGTTTATCAGTTATTCACTCTGTTTTYCCACTTGCCTGGTAGATTTGCACTAAGCTAGGATATACCAAATATGTGAGGTTGGTCATGTTAAAAAGAAAGTTGTTYGGATTGTGTTAAGCTTATTCCAACAAGTAATCTTTCATTCAGGGAAGAGAGTGGCTGTTAAACATAAACTACATCACTAAAATATTTTAGAACACTTTACATATACTAAATATAATTAGGAAAAATGTGTAAGAGGAATACAGGGGTTAAGATATGTAATGAAAAAATTTGAGAGCTGGTGTCTACTTTTCCCCTTAGGCGACAGGTACACTGYCTGCCAGAGAGACTCAATGGCCCCTTTCACTCATTGAACCATTCCACTGAGATTTGACRTTTGTTCTTGAGAACCTCCTACCACCAACATAAGTGATACCTTTAGCAAGCAAAGGAAAATACAAAAGAAAAGACATCCACCAAAGAAAACCAACAAAAAAAACCCAACCCACCAACCCACCTTCTCTGCATTAAAGAGCATGCCACCAGTAATTATTAACTACTCTCCCTTCCACAATTGTTTTGCCTTTAAAAATCAGTTGCTTGAGAAAATCTTTTTTGTTCTACTGGATTAAATTACTCTTTTTTTTTTTTTTTTCCCCACATCATTAACAATGCTTTCTGCCTTCTGAGTCTGGGATACTGATATTTGCAACTTTTTGATACTGTATTAGTAAACTACAACTAGTTTATTTTTCTCACTACTCTTGGAATTGCACAGCAAACGAGAGTTAATACAGCAATTTTATTTTGCAGCTGCTATCCCGAAAGGAACAGTACAGGAAGGTGATGGAACAGCCATCCTCACATTATTGAACCCAAATGAGATSGGACTAGTAGGTACTGATATTTAAACATTGGCAGCCATGCCTTCCCAGTCTGCACTGACAGAATGATTCCTATCAGTGCTGGAAGATGTTAAGTATTAATACTGACATGGCCTTCAATGTGCAGAAGATAAAGCCAACACTAATTAAGAAAAATCGATAGAATAAAAGCTTACGACCTGGAATGGAACCAAAACAAAAGCTGAACTCAGCTTATTGTATGGATTTCTAACAGGCTGTCTTCTAGATTTTCTCAAAACTCTCTTCAGCAAAGTTGACATAAGTCTAACATAAGTCTAAATGTTGATGAAACAGGCACTTTGAGGTAGTATTTTAAATCTTAGCACATATTTCCTTTTAGAGTCAATAGACACTCCTTCTGAGGCAMATTCAAACAAAATGTTTAGGTGCTGTAAATCATCTTTTATTGGCCACAAAAGGAAAGGAATAGATTAACCCACACCAGGTAATGTTAGCCCTTAATCTAGTGAAGSCTTAGCCTTTTTATCTATTTTGCTTGAACAAATGTCACTGGTTCAATAAGTATTTTTAAATTCTTTTTGGTATTTTTATCACAGTGATTCCATGAAAACCTGCTTAGTTAAATGTGTCCTAGCATTACAGAGATCAAATCTGTGCTATCACCATAGTGTTTCCCAGCACAAAATTCCACTGTGCACTGTGTCTTCAGTAGAATTAAATACAACAGGCAAAACATTGGCTGGTTTTATGCTTTCTTTTCAGTTTCTATCACATATMTGGAGTTTGTGTTCACCTTCTAAACTTTTTTTCCTGATAATACATTTATTACAAATGAAATGTTTTTCAGTTACAAAGAGATTCCAAGATACAGAGCCAGAGTTGAAGAAAAAAGAAAGAAAAAACAGAAAAATATGACTCTTTGCTGCAGTTCTCGTTTCTTTTTGGAGTTCAAAACTACAGTATTTGTTACCTAATTTTCCTTATAAATATCAGGTAGAATCCATTTTAACAGTTTCAGACTTCAAATTCCTGCAACTGCAATAAACACGAAGCCTGTACTCTTTCCTCTCCTAGAATTCAGATGACTGTTTTCAGAAATCAATCACTAAATCCTCAAAAATCTGTTATGATAAACCCATTTTATTATTTGAATATGCTCCTGGAAGGGCAGACACTACATATAAACGTGGTCCATTTCACTACTAGACAGGATAAAAAGTGAGATACTGTTTTCGAACATGAATGGGCTCCCAGAGTCATGGATAATTGCATGTGAAAAGTAAACTTGGYTAAGCACAGCTGAATTTCAAGGACAGGTGTGTTGTCAACAGAAGTCTGTGATGTCACCAATCAATATTCAGTTCCAGTACAYTACAAAAGGGTGGAGACCATCTCCACCGTTCTTTCAGATTAATGTGACAAATCCTTCTAATGAATGTTGTCCAAGACACAAGTGATGTTTAAGTTTAACATTTCATTCATTGTGTTCACAGTGGTTATGATAGGACATGAAACTGTATAATTTTTCTGATATTTTTGATAGGTACATGTGTCATTTGAGGGCCAGGTGTAAGAAGGAGGGAAGAAAAGAAAAAGAAAAAATTAGTTTACATTTCTCAGGTAGAAATTACCATCGCCCATTCAAAAAATCTTTCTTTTGCCCAGAAGAACAGSTTATCACTACATTTTATTTCTTATTATTGACATTTACCTTTACAATTCTGCCTGAAAAGTAGATGCCAGCATTCTCCAGTAAGCTACACTCTGACAAGGAGAACACACAGGATCTAACGACAGAGACAAGCCCTCAGAATTGCTTACTGAAATAGAGACAGAAAGTATTGTCACATCATAATGAAGTTTCATGCATGATATGCAATTAATTTTGTACATAGAATATATCAGGTTATTTTTGKTACAATTCTTTCTGCCATGCAGGTTTAGACACTGTGAGCATGGTATCATAGAATCATAGAGTGGTTTGGGTTGGGAATTTGAACTGTTCGGTCATACAAAGCAATTTTTTACGCATTAAATTACACAATAGCTGTGACTAATGGTCTGCTCTGTTAAACATAACATGTTGCCTGTACCTGATGCTGATAAYCTGATGAGTCTTTGCAAGCCAACCATTTTCCAGTCTGGTGGGGACAGGTCAGCCATCACTGATCCTTGGAGTATCTGACCCATGATATTTCTAATTTTCCATCTTCTGATAACATTTTCCTTAGACCTTTATAACTTTGCAGAGCAAAAATTTTCCTCTCCTATCTTTTGGGCAGCTTCCCCTCAATGCCCTRAGCAGGTGTGGTTCTTTTCGGGTTCTTACTTGTCTTGTATTGTTTTACCTCATGTATTTGCTCATAAAATAATAAAAATATATTCAGTGAAACTCAGTGAAGTGCAAAGAGCCATCTTGTACCTTGTGCCTGACCCTGAGGATGCTATGGGACCTCTCTGTCCTTGCCCACACCCTCAGRGCTCTCCCTACCCAAGCACCCTGCAAGCAAGTCATTATTCCTCATTGGATGCAATGGCCCCACAAGGAGCTAGCAAAAAAATTTCCATCACCTTAAAGTATGGTGATTTCTTCACTGCATGAGGAATGATTTCCTAAACCTTCAAATGTCAGGCACACATTCCTCAGAAACATTTTTCTCTAGCAGAGGAGAAGCATCAACGGCCCTGAGACAAAGGSATTTAAATGGTGTAGTGGAGAAATCAATACCAAATGAAAACAATGATACCTCATGGTTAAGAGGAAAGAGCAAAACAAGACAAAAACAAATGTCAGCTGTCCCAAAATGGTAGGAGTACAAATGAATAAACGTTTTGCTTATAATAAAACTGATGCTATTTCTTTCTCTTACCTATAGGTTTATGATTCTGCCTTAGAGTATCAGGACAATGAAACTGTTCTGAGTGTGCACTGGACACAGTTCAGGCTCATCCTGATGTCCCATTGGGACAGGTACAAAAGGCTGAATARAACATTTCATCCATACAATAAGCAAAAAAAAAAAGTTTAAAAAACRCTTCACATTCCATATATTCATTATTTTTGAGAAGGGTTAAAACTTTGGTTCAATAGTTTATGGGAGTTTTTATTTCTTTTTTATTTTAAAAAAAAAGCATATTTTCACAAGGAAAAATATGAAAAAATAGAAGAGAGCAAATCAAGTGTTTGTTACTGTGTGAAAATTAAAATAAAATTAAAATTAATTACATTAATAAAAAATCTGCATTTTCAACTTATCTTTCACAAAAAAAGTCCATTATTCTCTTGGCTCTAATTAAAACCACATTCATATTTATGTCAGCATGTTTCCTGCTGGCTTGAACTCAGGGTTGCTCTTTGGTATTAGAAAACATTAAACAGACAAGGTAAGTGAGATCCTGGCCTTGATGAAGGCAGAGGAAACATTAATACTTACTTTGATCAAGTCAAGGCTTCTATTTATGGGAATGACTTTTTTAATTTTACTTTTTTATCYGTAATTATTCCATTAAATGTTCCCATTCTCATCTGCCTTTTAAACACATTAGTCCTTCAGAGCATTACCTCATTCTCGCATCTGTAGCCCACACATCTTTGMAACCCTGAAGTAAGAAAAGAGCAAATCATGGATTACACTGACATTAAAAGATRCTGGAAAGGGATAAAGATAGGAACTGGACAATGATAATGGAAAAAAAAAAATCTGCTGTGATAACTTAAGAAGCAAATGAAATCCACGAAGTACCCAGCTATGAAACCGACAAAGCRTTTTGAACTTAATGGAGTGGGAAAGCAGTAACTGCTTCACATGACCTGAATTGTATACACTGCATTGGCTGATGATTTTTTCAGGAAGCTATAGGATGAAACCTACTCTCTGCTTGACTTCTCATTTCTCTGAGAAATTCTAACCAAAAACAGCATTAGTAAAAGATTAATGCAATAGTATATCCTATTTTGACAYCCATGTTTTAACAAAACTGCAAAAATCAGAAAGGGCTCAAAAATAGCTACAAAACGCAGTAAAATTCATAGAAAACTCCAGGTAGCTACATTTGTTTTCATGAATTAAACTTGACACCTAGCACAGACTGGACTTTGTCCTTGTGTTTTAAAAATTTTCCAATCCAAAATTGAACAGCTTAGTACAGTACAGTAGGCCTGTTGGGAATGGTACCTGGTTCACGCAAATTTTCAAATTATGCAAGGGTATTATTTTGGAGCTTGYCAATTAAAAAAAGGTAGGATCATTTTGGGAAAACATTTAACAAATACAATTGTAGACAGGTGAATTCCAATTCCTAATGGCATTCCCCATCCCTTCCTCGTCATATGTGGCCAAGGAAGTCTAAAGAGCTTTAACTCTTAAGAGTTGAAGTGACTTGTTCAAGATTTGTAGAGGAAGCTTTTAGAATAGCTTTTTTGCATGACAATAAACAAGATTTTAATTTCTCACCAAAAACTTTATCTAAAGTAATAGTTAAAYTGTTTTTTTGCAACAATGTTTGCTGCACATTCAATAGACTACGACAGATGCAGGGATTGTTTCAGTTTCAGTTCTGTACTGGATGACTGCAAAAAATTATAAACTTTTTTTGAAATCACTGACTACTAAATTTCTGGGCTAATAAGATCATTCCAGAAGAATAGCAGCACTCTAAATTATAAGGAGGAAGAATTTGATTTTTTTAATAAAGAGTAAAACACCATTACAACACTTCTTAAACTCGCATACTTTTAAGAAACCAATTCACAATACTTTCTTCCACAACCTTTTCCTTCCCCAAGGAAAGTGAGAAACCCACTATTTTTCACAATGTCATTCCAATATGTCTGCTATTTCAAATCTGCTATAACATAAAGCATTAAATACTTTTATTATAAAGAGACATAAATTGTTACATGTAAGTACATATTTCTCAAATTTAGTTTCTTTAGAGAAGAGACTAAGGTTGCCCTTTTTTTTTTTTTTTTTTTTTTTTTTTTTCACAAACATCTCTGCTTTTCATCTTATTAAAAATTCTCTTGCTTGAATGGATCTTCCAGTATTATGAACACTGACAAATTATTCACTTTGGAAAACATTCATATTATAGTAAAATCAGGTTTGAAGATCCTTATTTTCTGCATATCATCAAAGTGCCAAAATATTTTTCCATTAGTAATTGAAGATGGTAATACTTTGGGTGGTATTTTGCAATCATTTTCTTTGATCTCTCCTAAAATTTTAATGCCTAAAGTTCTCAAATAAGGAAGTGTAGAATAGATGAAAGAACAGATAAGACTGACAAATCCACAATATCTAAAATATATGTAGCGACTTCCAAATCCTTTCATTTTCACAGCTGATGACTGTGGCCTCTGTTTAAACAATATATTATATTCCTTATGGGAAAATGGAGAAGAAATAAACAGGGAAGACCAGCAAAACTGTCAGATTAACTAAAGGGACTGACAGGTGGCAAATGCATGTCAAAATTTCTAGCAGCACAAAAGTTTCAATGCACATTATGATCATTCTTGTGCCCAGATGGAGGTGACTCAGTACCAGAGATGTAGCAAATTAATGTTTAAATGAAAGAAAAATAGGTTTGTAAGTACCATGAACTACAAATGCACATCCATACAAAAGTATTCAATACACAGTTTATAAACATCTCAGTTAATTTATTACCTTGTTGACCTGTCAATTGCTGATGCAATTCAGATAAACAGATCATAACAGAAGCCCATTTTGAATTATCTACGTTAAATCTTTTTGATAAATAATTCCTATGTATTGTGATAAAACAAGTCAGTTCTCATCCATATGTCAGTGACTATTGAATTGAAGAGACAACACAAACAGGCTAATAATTATTACTGCAGGAAATAAGGGTTTTTTTCAGATCTACATTCTCATGAAAGTCAGTTTTATCTTATGGAAAAAAAAAAAGGTCAGAATTTGCACATGTCAACTTCCCCTACCATCACTTTCAGGAAACAAGTATCGTCACTTGGTGTACAAATGAACTTCTTTATTTTGAAAAAAAAAAAAAAAATTGCCATCTTGATATATCATTTAATAAACAACAAATCATCAAAAATAATTTAATCTGGTTACTGGTGCATAAGATTATTAAAATGTTTCTGTAACTCTATTAGCAACAAAAGGATGGCTACGGAAAATCTCCACCCTTCACTGGCTGCGGAGGGGAAACATAGTGACTAAGAATGAGGAAAAGGCTCAGGTACTGAATGCCTTCTTTACCCCAGTTTTCCAAAGTAAGAACAGAGAAGTTGCTCTTCAGGTTCTCAGACCTCTGAGCTAGAAGACAGGCACTGAGATAAGAATAAATCTGAGGGGAAATTGTTGTCATTGTGCTGCACCACTTAGTCCTGCCATTTTTCCTGTTTCAAAATAACAAATTCTGGTTAATAGGAAAATTTTCTAGATAACATCATAACATTTTAAATAGAAACATTAATTCAAACACAAATATATTTTTCATAATGTTACCTTCTTTATTAAAGCACACACTTTGTCTTATAGAAAAGAGCCACCTTGTATCAATCATAATCAAACTCAAGTCATTTTTTTTTTTTCAGGAATAGAAATTTGAAGTATTGTGATATATGACTACAGTGATGACAATTCTTTCTGTGGAAGTACTAAACCAAAAAAAAAAAAACCCAAGATGCATACACTAATTAATTGCAACAAGAGTAGCAGCATGTCATTATGCAAACCTCTATACAAACAATCTAACATCTGTCTAAAAGTAGAAGAGGAGAAACATTGGCCATTGTTCATTATCTCAGGGTCCTGCTGTGTTGGGTTGGGCTCTGTGGGTGAGCAATTTTACATGCAAATCACCCTCTCTTTGTACAATATTGTCATTTATATCGTTACTSTTACTGTTCATTTTCTTGTCTCATTACTGTTTCCAGAAAATTGTTCTTATCTTAACCTGCAACTTTCACCATTTTCTGCCTTCAGTTCTCAACTCCATCCCCAGAGCAAGAAGTGGAGGAGTGTCTGGTTTGGGACAGTCATGGGGGGAAGGGAAGGGAGAGCAGGGGCATGAGAGTACTACATTGAGGGTACTGAATTGCCATTCAGTAAACCATGATAAAGACATTTTGGTACCACCACGTATACGGTCTCTACATAATTATGTCACACAAAATGCAAATTAAAAATTGATTTAATTGAAAAATATGTAGTAATCAAAGTACCTAATTTCAAAAATATAGTGCCTAATTGACACTGGTAAAGTAATGATTAATAAAGTTTTGAATTAAGGTATGACGTTTTGAAGAAAATGTATGGTGTCCTTCATCTCTAAAGGTATATGCAACTTGTTCTGACATCATAGGTAGCTGTGGTAAAGCTGATTGTACAAAGCTGTCATTTATTGATTATAGGAGTATTGACAACCTTGTCTACAAAGAGAATGAAAAATGCATTGCAGGTCTTGCAGTCCAGCTTCAGGCTTTTATTTTGGTTCTTGCTGCGGTTTAAAGGGATTGTCTGTAGAATCTCTTCAGATAACTCAAAGACAGGTTTCAGCTCCAGGATGAAACATCATGGCTATAACACATTTAAAGGGATCAACAACACACATAAACACACTCACTTCAAACAGTAAAAAAAAAAAAAAACAAACAGGTAATTAGATATTTAATAGAATTTTTATCTTTCCCAGTTAAACATGGGTTTTTTTGTTTTTTTTTTGAAAAAATGGAAATATTTGCCCAGATCAAGTGCCCAAAGCCCCATCCAGCCTGGACTTGAACGCTCCAGGAATTGGTGTCTGCAGCTTCTCTGGACAGCCTGTTCAGGTGTCACACCACACCCATCATGATAAAACTCAGCCTGACAGCAAAGGAGAGATGTTGGAGCCATCTGATCGTTTTCATGGCCCTCCTCTGGACCCACTTTAACAGGGACATGTATTTTCTGCACCAGGGACCCCAGAGTTGGGCACAGTCCTCTACACAATGTCTCGTAACAGCAGAGTAGAGGGGCTTGACCTGCTRGCCATGCTTTTTTTCYGCAGCCTGARATACAATTGACTTTCTCAGCTGCAAGTACACAAAATTTTTTCTGCTAGGAAAGGAAATAAATACTGAGCACAGACTATAATTAATGAGAAAGCAAAGCTTTTAGACATCACAATTTTTATAAAGGCTTACTTCATGAATATATCTATCACATTTTTAACACATGTTACATATTCATTACAAATATTTTATAGTATAATGCACGTGATTTTTTTGTCTCAACTAATAAACAAATACAGTTTTTAAGTAATCACTTGGATTAATTTTTTTTATTTCATATTTCTTCCTCTTGAACTAATTCATTGTCTGCTATAGGCGTATGTGGGAGATTTGATCAAATTTGAAAGGAAATCTACTTCCATCAATATATTTAACAAAAAAGATGCATTTGCATAGTTCATGACGAAAAAATGTTTTAATAATGGTCTCTACACATTGTGGGTCTCTTCCGTCCAATTGTTTCTTTCAGCCACATTTGCAATTATTTTTTCTGGTACCTGAGATTCTGAAAGCAATTAGCACACCCTTCTACATTGGCAAAAATCATAACAGTTTAAATTTACTTTCCACAGCACAGCAGGCAAATAAATTTAAATATTTCTATTTTAACAACTCAACATTCATTTATTTATGTTAAGTACTATGTTTGTCATACTTATCTGACACATCAAAAGCCCATCTTTTTAAAACATTTCAGTCTGTCATTTGCTCATATTTCAGCTCTTTGGGATATCTGTCTGAGGATAATGTGCTAAGTGTAGCAGGTCAAAGACTAGCTCTGTGTAGAAACACTAAAGACATTTAGGGTTTGGTTTTTTTCRGTCAAGATACTGGGGAAAATAAATTGAAAAGCAGCCAGTTACTTGATTTAATTTCATAGTTTTATCAGGAGCAGTCCAACAAACTCCTAATAACTCCCATTTCTCACAAAGTGACATGTCTTTACTACTAAACAAAACTAATGGGCAGTGGAAACATTCATCCGTGGATCAAAATTCAAATGAATAATGCCATGAGATAAAAAATGTTGAAATTCTGAGCTCATAAATACCTATTTGGAAATTAATGGTGGGTGCTATATTTACTTCATTTTAATAGTCAGTATAATTCCTTAAAGAAATTATTTCTTTCATTCTGCTTATACTGTGGAATTTGCATCTAATTCCAATCATGAATACATATTCTACCACTACATAAGTATACCACTTTGTTGCTTGTCATGGTTCACCTACATATTCCATATATTCCTCTAATTATAGTATCAATTTATTTAAGTGAATGTTCAGATTTTTGTAGTGTATTAAAAATTATCCAAAGGGCTGCCCATATAGTGAAAAAATATATTCAACCATTATCCACCCAGCCAAAAATTTCAGAGCTTCAGAAACTAGGTCATACTATAATAGTGACATTGAACTTTTCAACTGGGAGTAATTAGGTTTTATTTTCAGTGCTCAGTGACCTACTCTGAAAAATAAGATAATACAAGAATGGTTCAGTTTGTTTTTTGTTTTTGTGGGGGTTTTTAGGTTTTTTGTTAGTGTCTTGCTTTGTTTTGTTTTTTTTTTCTACTGTATATACCTTAATAATCCATAATTGTTTAATTGTTACCTATCCAGAAAATAGTAGCTGACAGCTGCATAGGGTACTTCTGCTGCTTAATATGTCATAAAGAATCTGTTGCAAGCAATGATGTTATCATTAGGGAGCAAGGATAGTGTCTATTATTTCAGAAGCGAATAATTCAGCATTAAATCATTTCAAATGCAGCATCACTCGCAGGGAAGGGAAAGCAGGAAAGTTCCTGTGTGTGAAACAAGCTTTGCTGTAGTACTTACAGCACAGAGGGCATTTGAAGCACACTTCCTTGTGTATTCCCCCTAGGGCGCTTTAGAAAGCTTTGCTTTTATTTAATGGCTGCTTCCTAATGCAAAGAGACATAATAAAATGCACTTGCATCTGTTAGCTCAGATAACAAGGCACATTTTTCCTTTTTGGGGCTGGGGTGTTCTGAGAGCCTTTTGACACGATTCAGACTACTGTGTTGYAACAYGAGCTTAATACTTCCCAAGAGTCTKAAATTTTTAATTTGTTACTAATGTCATTACAAGAAGAAATACCCTCCCAGCCCTTTGGTCATGAATTTGTCCTGTGTGGGGGTGTGAGGGGTGGCCTGCTGCATCATGCTAGCGTGTAGTGTAATGCAACAAAATGTACAGCTTGACAGAGCGTGTCAGATGATAAATAACATGAAAGGCGCACATGAAACTTTCACAGACAAGGGACTGTGCTTATTCAGAGGCAGACTGCTTCTCTGGCACTTGCATAGGTGTGAACTGGGAGTGGGAAGTGTGCAATGCCTCTATCCTACTGCATGGAGCACACAAAGGGCAAGGTTTTAACATTATAAACCCATTGCATGCTTATTGTGTTCCCTGTTTTGCTAATTATGGCTGAATATGCCTAATAGACACAAACACCAAGTGTAGTAGTAAATGTTCACCAAAGAGGAACAGAGTATCAGGCACCCCAGAGCTACAGATTTTTTCTGAGCAAGTGTGTTTTTTCAGAGAGAAAAGGCCTTTCATTGGTATTTTAAAACATAATTTCCTTGAAATTCGCAACACAAAACAAGTTCTCAGTAGCAGAGTTAAGACTTGACCATTTTAATTCTGACTGTTTGCTGAAAAATTATACTTTTTTCCAGAAGCTCAGATTTCTTCTTTTTTAATGCAGAAATATGAAAATTGTTTAAACTTTGACAATTACCTGAGCATCTTCATATAAATTTTATTAAGAGCGTCATTTATAACATATATTAAGTGAAAAATTCTCTGCTTTTTGGTTACTGATGCAATTGTAACAAAAAATAAGTTATATACAGCATTTCCATGTTCTGACGTTTGTGACAAAACAGACCAAATGCCTCCAATGTACAAACAGGCAGTGGCAGCTCAGTGCCACCTCAATAATGAGCTTCAATAAACCAGTGTCTGTATTTAGTAAAATAAGGTTTTTTCCTTTTCACAAGGCTTCAAAAAATTCAGAGGCAACTTACTGATTTTTATCATGTTGATACCTATTCCCTCATATTTTAAATAGATCAGTTGTGGGAAATGCTTTGGGGGAGGTGGGGAAATACAGCAAAAATCTTCTATTGCTTCTTGAACCCGAGGTCATAAAGTTTTCCTAAATATTTTCAGTTCTATTTAATTGGGTGGAAAAATAGCAGCGACATTACTGGTCTTTTTTGTCTAATTGCTACACTGTCCTGCTCTATTAGGCAGAAGAGTAGTAAGTTTATTGCTATAATTTCTCTGATATACCGAGAGAGAAATACGCATTTCATATCAAAAACAATCAGCAGCTCATAAGAGTTTTGAGCCTGTAGAAGGGCCTCTCCCTTACACTCCAGTAATTCCACATGCACTTGAGTTTATGCCCATTCAGCAGAGCAAAGAATGTTAGTACCTACTCCATTGACTAAAGATCTTTAAGAATATATATAAAATATTCAGGAAAATACTGCATTTTCAAATACAGTGTTTAAGATTTTTTTTTCCAAGAAATTAAGTTAAATTCTCTATTCCTGTCAAGCAATTTTTGTAGAAACTTGTGGGTTGTCTGCTGTGGATAATATTCTACAGTAGCCGATATTTTTTTTCCTTTCAAAGCAGATACGTGTGAGCAAATCCTACTATTTTGATTTCAGTTCTGGCCCAATATGCAATTAACTCTGAAGCGGGAGCTGCGTACAAACTCCAGAAAAAAAGAGTTCTAGGGGAGACAACAGAAACCAAACCAACAGATAACATTTTACTGCGGAGGTTCCTTTTTGTTTCTGTGAGAATGAACACATGCAGAATCTAGCAAGTGTCATTTTTTTTTTTTTATTATTTTGAAGAACAGCTGTGCATGGAGTATATAAGATTTTCTGCTTAATTTGAAAGATCGTAGTAATTGTGGCATGTCCAGAAAACTCTGAAAAAAAAATAAGATATGAAAGAAGTGTTAGAATCAGTCTAAACTAAAGCATTCTGTGAATTAATACCCTGGTTTGKTTTTTTTTGACATTTMAAAATAATACAAAATTTCCCCTAAAATATTTCCAATTTATGATTCAAGGACATCAGACAGTAATTTTACATCATAAAAAGCAATTCTGTGCACTTTTAAACATGGAAATACTTTTTATGCTGAGTTAAGTAGCAGTTCACCATATTCAGCAGAAGTCACACAGGTGGTGATATGAAAGTCCACAGCATTTTCTGAATACACTTTACAGAGATGTACAAATTTCAATTTTAACATAATTTAAAAGCAAAACATCTGTTAATCACAGAATAAGGTACAAATAGAAATCAAAGAGAGAATTAGCACCACAGCTTGTACCTCATTGATACAAATCAATAGTCTTTGGACTTTGAACTGGATAAAACAGAATTTCACACCACAAAAGACAGTGTCAGTTTAAATGCCTATTGATTGCAAAGCATACCATTATACCACACAACACTTTTTATACTTAACCAATTTTTTCCAGTCATGCCCTGAATAATATTTACTTGGATGAAACCATCACCAGTGTCAGCAGGACTAAGGATTAGGCAAGATATTGTATAGTGTAGGAGGGAAAGAAACAGTACAAATGTTTTGAAAATGATACCTGTGAAAGTAGTTTTTAAGTGCAAATTACAGTGAGTTAACAGCATCCCCAGTAAAAACCTTGTTAATAATTGCTCCTTTTTGAAAGGGAAGATGGGTTTTCTTGGCATGTGTTAAATGTATGCTGGGTAACAAATGCAACATAACACACCATTTTTTCACTGGGTATTCGATTTTGAATGACTGGAGGAAAGCACATTTACTATTGACAGAGCCAACATGGTAACAGCAAAATACCTCGGTACCAAATGTGAATACCACAGATTTTAGGGGAGTTGCTTTGGAAACAAGGTTGTATAAAGGACATGATTCATGATACAAACTTCACTCCTAGCATTTACATGTTAGCAATTACATCCTTGTAATTACTCCTTCTTGTAGTCAGCGATGAACAGCTGTCATCAGTATATCTAACAGGTATTTGCAAATTGACATATTACAGTTGTGTCTCTGACTAAAGGTCATGCATGTAGTCACAGAAATGTGTGACACGTTTTAAAATGCATCATTCCTAACCAATCCATTTAAAGGACACCAGGAAAAGACATAGCAGTGGTTTCTCTCACTCAGTAACTTCCTTTATACTGAGCTGAAGCTGGAAAGGAGGAGCTTAAATACTCAGTGAAAAGCCACCTAACTGCACTTCCAAACATTTTGCTCTCAATTTTTCAGAGATACTTTTCAGTCTACTGTCCTGTGTTAAGCTGGAATGGAATTTAATCAAATAATATTTACTCTGCTCTCTGTGGCTTGTCTCAGACAAAATCCTTTGCAATTCTTTAGAGCTCAAATCTTCCATCCACTGCTATTTCAGAGGTTTGGAGTTTGTTTGGATAATTTTAATTACATTTTTTATTTCTTTCATAACTGAAATACTATATGAAAAATTTGTAATGAATAAAGTCAGTGTCCAGATTATCCACCCACAGAAATTTGTTGACACTGTTACAGGGATTAGGAATGAACACTTAGTTTGTCCCTAGTATGAAGTGAACTTTATCTGCCTTTATCTCTTCTAGTCTATTTTAAATAAGTAAAACAATAAATAAATAAAGCAATATGAAGGCAGATGGAACAACAGGAAGCTGGAATAGCTCAAGCAGCAACCAATAGCACAAAAGAAGATAAAAAAAAATAAATACTCTCTTTGAGAATGGAGCCCTGTTGGTGACCTTCTATCCCTCACATTAGCTGTGAAGGAGAAGAATATGGTGTTGTACACAATGAACAGGAACATAAAAGGTAGTACAAAAAGAAGAGCATTTGTTTGTCTCCTTGGTTCTTTTGCACATTTGTAGAAACATTGTGCAAAAGTTCAAGTGCAATATCACCTGTCAAAATAAATTTGCATCAGTGTTAATGGATGCCACATTGTTGACACTGCAGCATTGCATGTATTATTCTTCAAACCACATGATGCAAAATAACCTAGAGCTTGAAATCATTGGGGGCTTTTTTTGCCATTTTTTGCTGTCCAATATTTTAAATGAATAATTTGAATTTTTTAAGTTTTAAAGCAGAACTTTATACTGAAATGGTTTGGCCTATTGCCAGAGTTGTGTTATCAAAGAGAATGAGTATTTAAACAATTAACAAAAATCTTCTTAACTGAGATGCAAAAGTTTGTCTGATTCATTTTACCATTTTGTGAATCTTGAGACTTCCTAGAAGTGCTAAATGATTAATCACAAGTTATTTTGAATTTGAAACCCTTTTAATCAAGATTATTTTCAGGTATTTTTTATTCTTAGAATCATTATCATAAAATGCAGTGGTCACAAATTATCACTGATGACAGAGTTAACAATGTAATTTTCAGGTTATGAATATCTGAATACTTGTTTCCCTAGGAAGAAATGAAGCAAGTCAATAATATTTTAAATCGACATAAAAATACATCTCAGCATATTCTTAATTTCTGTGAGCTGCTAAAGCATATATCCTAATTTTGCTTTAACTTGTGTCCATGTCAGTGTTGCAGAGTTGTTAAAGAAATACAAAAATTCAAATGAAAGAGAAACCTTAAGCATAATTAATAATAAGCTATAATTTTGATAAAAACACTTGCTATGCAAAGCTGGAACAAAATAGAATTGCTCTGAGTACAATGACCTTTTTTCTCAAAAAGATAGCTGTGCTATAAATAAGGCATCTGACAAATACCCGTGCAAGGTAGATCCTCAGAAGACATTTTGTGTGCTGAAAGACCACCAATCACCTCCTAAATACAAAATGAATGCTGACAGTCAAAGGTTCACGCAGAACTAGAATTCACAACAAGTTAGCCAAAAATATCAATGTTTTTCGAAATCCCACATTTCCTGTGTAATGATGCGTGGAATGTCAGACATCCCAAGAGAATAATTTATTCTAAGTGCTCCCTTTTATTGGTAAAACAGAAAGCTACAAGTGACTCATATAAAATTTTCTATAATTTGTATTCTTGTTTTTTGCAGCTTTTGATAGATTTTTTTTTCTTTCTTTAAATGCCAGCTTTGCTCCAGTCTTGTTGAGTCTCTCTCAGGTTCATGTATATCAGGTATCCTTCCCCTGTGTTGGTGTCTGCACACGGGAGACTTCTTGCTTTCTTCAGGGTGTTCAAAATCATTTGAGTTCCAAGCTGGCAACAAAATGCCAGACTGGTGAAAATGAGCAGTCAGCACAACCCTTGAAGAAATAGAGAGGTTTGATAAATTAGTTTGATCTTTAGCATAAATGGGGTGTTAGTGAAAATTGGAAGCTTGGGTTTCCTTCACAGCAGTCAGTGGAGAGAAAGACTTTTCTTGTGAACAACTTGTCTAAAATGAAGGAATGAAATACCTTTGCAAGTGTCTAAATAAGCAGCTTTGAATAACTAATTTGAATTCTAAATTTTATAGGCCTATGTCAAGTCATATTCATTTCTCCCATGGTGTTCACATGGGAGAAACTATTTTAGGAAAAATCTTTGATTAGTAATAAGAGAACAGGCAGCAAACCCATTATTTCTTGTGGTCCAGCCTTATCAATTTTTTACATATTCTACATTTTTACACAGATGTTAGGGAACTCAATAGCAAGTGGTTATATCACCAAATTGTCCTTCGAAATATTTAATGAGATGATCAGGAAAAATAGTAGGTTGTGAGTGTCTTTCTAATCTAATACAAGGAAAATGATAATCTAAATTTTATGTGTGTCCAGATTTTACACTCCACAAGTGTGTTTATTTATAAAACTTTGTTACAAATTTCATATATGGACTTGAATCTTATATTAAACTCTCAGGAATTCTGATTCTGGTTTTGACTATTTCTCCATCTGAGATTTGTTGCACTTCTGTGACATCATTAATTAAAGTATTTGTAATTTAATGAGCTATGCTACATAATAAAATTAACATGTTGGGTTTTGGTGTTAAAAGCCTTCATAAATTTAAAAAAAACCAAAACCAATAAACAAACAAACAAACCAACAAAAATACCCCAAAAAACTCAAACTGCCAAAACAAAACCACAACAGTAATTAAAGAAAAAAGGAACAAATATTTAATGTTTACTGTTTAGAG
>NW_026623439.1:0-12418 GCF_030028575.1 Malurus melanocephalus
AGTTTTTGTTGTTACTGCTGATTTCCTGTGATGTCAGAGGGTCTTGAGCGACGTCCTAGGGACAAAGAAAGTGCCGACTGCCCCTTTTTTGGATTCACCAGTGAGCAGGAGGGACCCTGGTCCTTCTAATGCACGTGACCGAGGAGTGAAATGAGAGATGCAACGGGAACTACTGGGGCGGAAAACCCCAAATGGCGTGGAAGTAATGTGTAAAGTGTCCTGGAGATAACAGTCATTTCCACCAGGCACAACTTGGGCTCTCTCTGGAAGGCTACTGCAGCAAAGGGGAGGCGGCCCGAAAATCAGAAATGGTCGTGCTGTTCTGGCCAGGTCTGGATGAGGGGGATGGGAAAAATCAGAAATGGGGGAAAAGAGCGAGTTTTGAGAGGAAAAGGAAGCCTGTATGGAGCAGCCAATGATTTGGTGCCTCCACGGAGGAGCTGTCGTGCTGGGAAATTAGGAAATTATTTTGAGGCACAGAGGAAGAGTTACAGCAGCATTCTGCCAGTGAGGAGAGCCCAGACAAAGAGGGGCAAGGCAACCTGGACAAATCAGTGCTCACTCCTCAGGGGATAAATGGGAACAAGGAAAAACATCCTCACTGCCCGAGCTCCGTTGTATGGGTGCCGAGGACACGGGTCTACTGATTTCAGAGTTCTGATGGGTCTGTCCCAGTGCCATCCCTGAGGTCAGAACAGTGTCTGGGCTTGGAATGGCTGGTTTCAAGTGGTGATAGCTTCTCAGGATCCTGCTGGACCTGCTGGCCGTGCCTCGGGAGCAGGAATAGTGCTTGTGGCCCCGCAGCCCTTCCTGCAGCAGCAGCGGCTCAGGCTCGGGAGGAAAGGTCTCTCCTCCAGGGGACATTCCAGCCCAGCCCTTTCAGTGTGATTACACTTACACATCTGGGCAGCAGATGGCTTCAAGGTCTCTCTTCCCTGCCCCTGGCAAAACATCCTTGTTTTATTTACCTCCCTCTCCCCACTGAAGTCGCCAGCGGAGCCGTGCCTGGATGTAGGAATGGTTTTTAGCTTGTTCAGGTGGTGAAGGCACTGGGTGAGAGGCAGCTGCTCCATGCCAGGAAGCAAAAAACTCCTCACTGAGAAGATATTTAATATTTTTTTACCCATTTGATCGTGCAGTTTGTTGGTTCAGGCTCCTTTTTCAGCTGTGGTGCCTAAATTAAGGGATGATTAAGGTCGGTGCTGAAAGGCACTGTGTGAGGGATGTGGGAATTTTGGGGTCTGGACTCTTTTCCACCTGCAGCAGATACATGAAGTGGGCACACATTATCATCCTCCCTCCATACAGCACAGGAGTGTGAAGCTGAAGCTGGCACAAGAGGCTTTTTTTCTTTTTTTTGACAAAACCACCATTTTTAATTAAGATGGAAATATTTGGGGAAAATGTTGCCATTTTGACAGCAAAGCTGGGGAGAAATAGCATTTCAAAAGAACCATAAAAATCACTCTTGCAATAGATTCATTCCAATTTCTTCTTGAGAATTGCATTTTGTGTTTTATTGGTTTGTAATGTGTCAGTGACAGTCATGTATAATAAGCTTCCTACCGCTGGTCAAACTTTGTGGTGGAATAATAGACTAAATCAGCCTCTCTAAAAGTTTTTTAAATATTTATGTGTGAACTGAACTGTTTGTATAGGTTTCAAACTGTTTTCATTACAAATGGGAGGAATTCGATCTAAGCAGAAGTTTCAATCAAAATTAGGCTGCCATTAGTTAAATACTGCCATTAATTGCTGTGGGAACTTAAAATGTGATTGATTTATTTTGTCAGCACGAATAATGGGGAGAGCAGGGAAAGGGAACAGAGGGTTCAAGGCAATTTGGGTTCAAGGAGAAAAAGAATGGGGACCTTTTAATTTGGGGAATTCGCTTTGTGGGAGATTTGGAAAACATATTTATTTGTTTTTCTGAAAGAGGATGCAAACCCAGTGTGGGTGAAAAGCTGCACGGGTGACAGGTTATGGCTGTCACCTTGTGCCTCATTTTCCAGCGACTTGAGCTCATTCTGTGTGGTCCAGGGGTTTTGCTGGGATTTCAGGAGGGTGTATTTGGCCACAGCTCCAAGCTCGGGTGATGGTTATGGCAGCAACCCCCTTGTTTTCCAAAGCTGCCTCAGCTTTCATCACAATGATATGTTACCTCCTTAGGCTCATCCTGCAATTGTAAATCAGACTGGAAAGGGAAGTGGGAAGGAGGGAAGGGAGAAAAGGAGGTGTTAGTGAAGTCAGCCCGGCTTGTGTGTGATTAATCTCAGGCTGGCTGTGCCAGGATGGCCACCAGCACTGCCTCCAAAATGGTGTTTCAGGACTAAAAAAGGAGTTTGTAAACTGGCAGGCTGGTATGCTCATCCAATGGATGCTTTTTTAGCACTTCTTCACTCATTACCACGAGTGAAAGGTGATCTTTCCCTCAGTAAATCTTTATTTAGTGGTAAATTGAGAGTGTGGTTCTCCACATTATGGAAAAAAGAGGGATCTGCCTGTGTTCTGTCCCACAGAGCCTGAAAGGGGAACAGTTTTTCCTCCCTGTGTGGTTCAGATGATCCCAAACCCACCTGGGCCAGGAGATGCTTGGAAAACGACTTTATTAACATGCTGGAAATGTGCAGCCAGATGTGTGCTGGCAGATTTCTCAGCCTCCCAGGGGAAGAAGCTCCAGGCTGTGTTGCCACTGCTGTGCCTTTGAGGGGGCTGAGAGGGTTAAAGCTCAGAGCTGTTCTGCTGCAGCGAGCATCTGATGGCCTGTGGAGCATCCAGGGGGTTTCTGGCCAGGGATGGAAATAGCAGGACAGGTGGATGTGGTGTTTTCCTGCGTGTAACTTGTGCCTGTGGGGACAGAAATTTGGCAAGGAGGCTGTTCCTGCTGCTGTGTGCCCAGCAAAGAAAACAGGAGGGAAATGGGTGTGGGGCAGAAAGACCAGGAGCTGTGCAGGTGGGGGTGTCTCTGCCTTGTGGGACTGTCATGGCATTGTCCCCGAGGTCACTTGTAAGGTCCTGCTGGGATGGAGCGCGCTGGGATCCCGAATCCTCCTCGGTGATAGGGATCATGGTCAGCCTGATGTCCCACCATGTCACAGGGCATTCCCGGGGTAACCTCCAACCCTGTCCCAAGGGCAGCTTTTTCAGCAAGGTCACACCTCCAGAGTGTGTTCTCTGTCATCTGTCCCTTGTCACCACCTCGATGTCCCGCCGTGCGCTCACGTGTCACCGTTGGTGTGACAATGTCAGGAGAAGGAGGTCAGATCCTCTCTGGCACACAGCAAACCTGTTCCTCACAGGTCAGCTCCTCTCTGGCACACAGCAAACCCGTTCCTCACCTGGTGAACATTTCACCACCTTCTTTTCTTGCCATGGCACCGCAGAAATGGAATGTGGGGTTTGAGCCGTGCTGGCCTGTATCTGTGGGGTGGGTGGGCTGGTTGGTGGCCCAGCTGCTTGCACTCAACCTGTTTCTCCAAGGAGCCTGATCCCCACATTCCCAGTGTTTTGGGGTTGGGAGAGGCGAGCAGAGGCTGGAAGAAGAGCAGGGAGAACCATACAAATGGTGGCTGGAGAGAAGGCAACTTCAAGGAGCTCTTTGGGCCAGAAGAGAGGAGCCTCACCTCCCTTCTGCACGTTCGAGCTTGAGGCTGCGGCAGGCGGGCTTTATTTGGGGGGGATCTGCTGAGAAAGCCTCAGCGGAGCGCTCTGGAATGGCAATGTGAAGGGTAATTGAGCTGAAAGCCATTCTCCTCCCGCAGCAGGACCGGCTCGGGTGCCCTCAAACCCTGGAACGCTGCTGGAAGAGCGGGAGGTGGGGGAGCACCCCTGGGCTGGGTGGGAGGTGGGCACTGAGGGGGTGCTGCAGAGGAGAAGCTGCACCAGCAATGAAGGTTTTTCGGTTTTACAGAAAGGCAAATAGGTTCCTGAGCTGCCATCTCCATTCTCTCTCTTCAGAGAGCGTTGCTCTGCTCTCTGAGCGAGTCCCTGCAGCTCAGGCTCCATCTCCCTGTGTCCATCTGTGGTCACTCCTCTGGCTGTGCCCTGTCCCCGCTCAGGACATTGGGACAGAGCAGCCCATGCTCCCTCCCTGTGCTGCCCCATAGGAAAATGCCATCCATGCATGGAGATGCTCCAGAGTGCTCACTGGGGTGGCCAAAGGGGAGATTCTTTGGAATAAAAAGAAGGGGCTGATATTTTGGAATAATGAGAAGGACTAGATTAATACAAATTTTTGCAAACAGAGGAGTGTGGCTAGTAAGGGTGGATGCAATCATTAACACAAAAGTGAGCATTTAGTTCCTGTCCTCTGTGTCTCTGGCTTTTGAGGGAGGGGATGGGGCTCAGAGAGTCCCCAAGGAGGGGGATTGGAATAGACCCCTCCAGTCTGGACCCCCAGCACAGCGATGGTGTGAGGTGCTGAGCCCAGCTGTGTTCCCTGTCGGGGGTTATTGATTGCCAAACAGGCGCTGTTAAGTGCCTCTCATTAATATTTGTTTTGGTCTTTTCCCTGAATTCCGATGAGCGCAGGAGATGCTGCTTATCTCCCTCCTGCAGGGTTTTTTTTTTTTATTTTCTAGTGGATTCTTCTGGCTGGTGACAAACCTGGGCTCTGTAGTCCTGGGGATGAGGGATGAGTTGGTGGCTGGCACCGAATCTTGGGAGCTCTGCAGAGAGAAAGCGAGGAGGCAAAATTAACACAAAATTAAGGGGTGAAAATGTTCTGCTTGTGTCACCCAGATGAAATGTGGAATTCCAGGCTCGTCTTGTGTCTTACAAGGGACTCTCTGGACAAGCAGGTTGTGCTGGCTGAACTTTCAAATGGATGAGCAAGGAGGAATGGTGGGATGTGGAGCAGGGACTGCTGCTCAGCCATTAATGCTCTTGTTGCTGGTTTTGAGGTTTCAGGTTGAGAGAGGGACATGTTCAGAGTTTGGGTTGGAAGGGACCTTAAAGCTCATCTCAGGAACACCTCCCACTGTCCCAGGGTGCTCCAAGCCCTGTCCCAGGGTGCTCCAAGCCCTGTCCAGGTCCTGGACAGTTCCAGGGGCAGCCACAGCTTCTCTGGGCAGGCTGTTCCACTGCCTCTGCCTTCAGAGGTGCTCTGTGTCCTCATTTCTCCTCTCATTCCTTCTCTGACTCTCCCCCAGCTTTCTGTCTCTTTTCCCAAGCAGCACACAGTGTCCACATGGCCCTGAATTGCTGGGTTATGACCAGTTTTCCCCATCAACTCAAACGTGAAAAGGATTTCAGAAACTGTTTCAACTGTAGCTCAAGTAGGGGAGAGCGCTATTTCTTTCTGTCTTGTGTAATAATGCCGTGTTTGTTAGGCTTGACTGAGCTGTGCCTGGCCCACCCAAAGCCATTGAAATGATGCTGAGCAGCCGTTTCTGTCTGCTCAGGTGCTGCTCCCAGGCACTTAAGGGTGCATCTCCTGGAATGAAAGATTTCTGCTGTGCCCAAAGGCAGTGAAGAGAGCTATTTTAATGTGGTYGCTTCTCYGGCTTTTCAGCGGAGAGTTGGGTTYGRGTTCTGCTCTGAAGCAATATTGGARTCTGTGGAGCATGAGGAACTGCATTTGTTTGTGGGTTACAAATGAAGACCTGTCAAAAACCTTTTTAGGCAGTGACAGAAGTTTTCTTTTGCATGATACATTTAACTTCTGAAGGCTTTGCCTCCCGAGGAGTCTTGGCTCTCCTCACTCGCCCTTTTTATGAGTTTGGAAAAAGATGACTGGCAAAAGTTGCTCTTTTTCCCTCTTCTCATCCATCTTGCCTCATCCATTTGGTGAAGTGTTGGTTCCTCTGGGGTGCTCTTGCTTTGGGAAAATGGTGTGAAGGGGGTCATGACACTGGGACAGAGGGGGAATGGGACATGGAGCCCTCCTGGTGCTTCACCAGCTTCTCGTGGGCAAAGGGTGCAGTTTGTTCCCATCCATTTGGTGTCAGGAGGTGTTTTGCAAAGGGTTTGTAGGGTTTCTATCCTTTTGTTGTGAGAAGCAGGATGCCATTCTTGGACACAGGAATGTTACATCAGCTCTCCATCACTGCACTCAGAGTCTCAGCCCCATCCTGAGGTGCAGGTGGTGTGTGAGACAGAGCATTGCTCCTCTCTGTCTGCTGCAGCTCAGCCTTGATTCAGTGCAGGCTCTGGACTGAAGCTGCTTTCAGGCACCATTCCTCACCTTGTGTGCTCCCAGATCCATCCATGCCTTCCATCTGAGCGTCTGAAACATCTGCCTGGCTCTGGTTTTGAAAATATGACACGGCTGGACTTGTACAAAGTAAAAAAGGGGTTGTTAGAGCTGATGGGATTGAGGGGTTTTTTGCCTCCCGCCAGCCTCGGCTCAAGAGTTGTGTCAAAGCGTTTGTGGGGAGGGTGAGCACTTGTTACAATCGGTGTTTTTTGTAATCTCAGGAATGTGAGCTCTCCCCTCTCCATCCAGGAGGATGTGGGATGTCAGGAAATGGGCTGGTGGCTGTCAGCCTTGGTGCAGAGAGATCTCCTTTGGTCTAGGGCCTTCTGCACAAGGGTTGTGGTGAGGATTCCCAAGGATTTTCCTCCCATTTGTCGGCACAGGTGGTGCCATGGCCTTAGTGGGACGGGTTGGTGTCAGAAACCCTCACCTGGCACTGAGGAGGAGCAGCAGGAATGGAAGAGAGGAGCAAACAGAGAAGCTGTGTGGTTTTCATGGAAATAAATCTGCCTGCAAGGAGCAAAGGACCTCATTTACAGAGGAGGAGGAGAAACGTGCTCTGGAGTGTTTTGGGGGATTTTAGCAATCCGGTGGGAGTCCTCGGAGAGGAAATGGTAGTGCTGACACATGGTGCTTGCCTGGAGCTCCCAGACAGTCTGAGGCAGGGAGGTTTTAATTAACTCATTCTTCTCGCATCTAAAGTTCATTTATTTCGGTTTACTTAGACATCTGCTTTTCCCCCTCCTTTCTCCTTGGGTGAGGGGGGTGGGCATCCCTGGGCTCTGGAGCTGGGGGAGCTGTTTTTGCTGCCCATCCACCCTGTGCCATCAGGGCAGGGAGGGCTAAGCATGTCCAAGGCTCCTGGGGTGCCCCAGGCAGCTTTTCTGCTCAGCTTCAGCTCTTGGAGGTGCAGGAACAATGGGCAGGTGTATTTTGTATTTTGTATTTGTATTTTGCTCTGGGCAGTGGACAGGCAGGGCTGGCTCCTGATTTCCATCCTCCAGAGGCTGTGAGCACAGCTGTTTGTGCCCAATGCCAGGGAGCTGCCCCTGCTTCAAGAACTGCCCCTTTCCCTTTTTTGCCCCCCTAAATTCCTTTGATCCCAATTGCTGATTTATTAGCAGAGTGGGTCTTACTCGTTTCCAGCTTGGCATATTCCTGCTTTGCATCTCTTCCAAAGAGCACCCACAAAATGGTCAGAGACCCTCTGTCCTTGGGGTCCTGTGGCCCAAAGGATGTCAGAGCCTGTTCCTTGGAGATCATACCCAATTCTCTGCCATAATGGAGGACTCCAAATATTTCCACTCTCCTCTTTGTGTTTCTCCAGCAGGGATTTTTCTTGCCAAGCTTGTCGTGGGCCATACATTTTGGGTTGGCACGCTGAAAGTGCTTTCATTTAATGCACCTTTTATACCAGGGTTGATTTTCTATTGCTTTTTCCCCTTGGGTGTGCTTGGGGGAATTTATTCTTTTTAACAGGTTTATTCCAGTGTCAGGTATTGGTTCTAAAAGGCTGGGAAGGGAGGAGGCCTTTGATTTGTTGCGTGGAAAATGCATTTGGCTTCTTGTTTGCCTCCGTGAGCTGGGAGGGAGGAAGGGATGGAGGGATGGAAAAGAGGAGGAAAGTGAAACTTCTGCCTGTTTTAAGCAGCTTTCTCATCCTGTGTGTGTCATGCTGTCATTGAAGGTTGGGTTCTGCTGAAACCCAACACGGAGAAGGTGCCAGACTTCTCCTTGTGTATTTTACATCCCCAATCCTTGCAGGTGGCCCGTGCTGGTGCAGTTTTCCACCTGCGTGGAAGGTCTGCTGGCTGATGTTACTATTCCTGGTGGAGCTGCGCTGGTGTTCTCAGCTGCAGCAGTACCTGTAGGAATGAGCACTTTTTCTCCTTGTGAAGGTGTGAAGGSAGTGATTTTATTCACAGAAAATGCGWGAGCTTGTTGCAGTCCCCCTGTGAGGACTCGGGGAATGGGGGCACAGAGACAGGATGACTTCATTATTTTATTGTATTTCTTTTCAGTGCTATTTTCCCTTTATTTCTCTATTATGTTCCACAAGCCTTGAGTTTCTCATAAGCAGAACCAGAAGCAGGGTTTTGGGGTTGGTGATTTGGTTAAATCGCTAGGAGGGATTAAATTGAGAAATACCCCCATACATCTGCCTTGCAGCTGAGGGCACATTTAACCACTGCTTCCAAAGCTCCCGAAAATGGGCTTTGTCTGAAAATGAATTTTGGCCTCTCAAAGTTCAAACATTTATCCTGAGCCAGAAATACACACAGATTTGCTCTCTAATTTAATAAAGCCATCCGAATAATACGATTTCTCCCATAACCATCGCTTATGTTTCACAGCGAAATGATAATGAGAAAGTCATTAGAAGTAATAAACACAACAAAGCCCGCGCAGCAAATCCTTCACCGAGGCTGACGGATGCGGGGAAGAGTGGTGCTCGATTCCTGGGTTGTGGAATGTTTGTCTGGTGCAGCTGTTTTGAGGGAGATGCCTTCTCCAAACGTTGTTTTCTCTTCGTTGCATTTTAATGGGGTTTTGCCCCTGCCAAGCTGGCTGCAATGGGGGATTGACAGGCATTGTTCATCCCCCCACCCCCCAAAAAAAAAAAAAAAATCCTTCTCCTTATCACAGCTTTGACAAGTTTAAATTTCCTGGGTGAGTCTGGAGTCGAGTGCACAGAACGTGTTGAGAGCAAGAACTACATCCAGGTACCAAAAGTGTTCTTTTTCAGCCTGTTTTTATAGCTGTGTGTGCACTTTTGGGCTGCAGCCTCTGGGTTCTCCTCAGCCAGGTGAATTTTCCTTTGACTTCAGTGTTTTGCTTTGGTGGATGCCTAGATTGGTTATTAGGAAAAAATTCTTTGCTTGAAAGGGTTTTCAAGCTCTGGAGCAGGCTGCCCTGGGCAGTGTTGGGGTCATAATCCCTGTAGGGTTTCACTGGATGTGTGGATGTGGCCCTTGGGGACACGGGTGAGTGGTGGTGCCCAAAACATCCCACATTTGTTGCTGCTGGACATTTATTCCCTGCCCCTCACCCAGGCTCTAGGGGAGGGATAGGATTTTGGTGACAACCTCCTGTTGGGGCTGTTGRGCTGGTGTTCTCAGTACCTGTAGGAATGAGCACTTTTTCTCCTTGTGAAGGTGTGAAGGCAGTGATTTTATTCACAGAAAATGCGTGAGCTGTTTGCAGTCCCCCTGTGAGGAGGACTGGTGGAATGGGGGCACAGAGACAGGATGATYTTRTTATTTTATTATATTTCTTTTCAGYGCTATTTTCCCTTTATTTCACTCACACAGGTGTGTGGTGGGTACCCAAAATATCCCACATTTCTTGCTGTTGGACATTTATTCTCTGTCCCTCATCTAGGTTTTGGAGGAGGAACAGGATTTTGGTGACAGCTCCTGTCTGGTAATTTGTTGGGGCTGTTGGGCTTCCTTACAGGTCTCAATACATTTTTTTTTTTGAGGACTCTTTTGCTTGATTTTTGTGCCTTCAGAATCGAGTGGGATTCTGGTTTATTTTTTTACTGTTGTTAGAGTCCACCTGATGACCTGCAGGGTGCAAACCGAGGCGTAGAACACCTTTTTACCTTCCTTTAAGAAAGAAAAGGCGCATCCAAGCTGTCCTTGGACAAACTCTTGCCTGCTGACATTTCAAAAATCGCTCTTTTAGGTTCCTCCCCACTCCCACCCTCCTTGCTCGCACTTCTCTCTCTCATCCTAAGAAAAAACCCTATTTATATTTTCATCTTTGAAGAAAAGTGGGATTTATACATGTTAAATAAATAAATAAGTAGCTGTGACAGGCTGGAGCTGCACGGGGGTCAGAGAGGAGGGAGCCCTTCTGGTTTTCACTCCTTTTTCCTACCTAGACGTGCTGTGAGCAACTGGTTGTCCCCTGGGAAAAGCCTGGGCCTCCTGGCTGCTCTCATGCAGGAGGAACTTTTGTATTTGAACATGTTTAGCACTGAGCTGAACAAGAATTTCCCCCAAGCTGCTGAGAGCTGTTTTTGGCTCAGAGCTGCCGGGTGCGTGAAACCTGCGGGAAGCCAGAATGCCCAGAGGCGTCCTCGTTTAAAAGGAGCTCCCTGCTTGTGTCCAGAGGGCAAATCTTCATCTGGAAGTGCCTGAATTTGTGTTTTCCGAGAGGCTGAGCCTGGGGATGGCTTGGCAGGCGTACACTTGATGTGTCGGGGAGAAGCAAAGCGATGCTGTTGTCGTGTTGTTGTCTTGGCTGTCCCTGAGGAGCAGGATTGCTGCTGTGGGTAACCAGCTCTCCTGGGGCTCAGAGCTGGAGTCCTTGTCACTTGGGAGTGCTGGAGGAGATCCTGGTGGCTTCCTGTGCCTTTATGGAGAAGTGTATAAAACACGTATTCATTGTTTTGGGGGGATTTTAGCAGTTCTGTAGGATGGACCTTGTGTGGAGGAGTTGAGCAAAGCATGGAAATTGTGGTTTAAAAGGCATTGATGGAACACAGCTGCAGGGAATTGACAGATGTGGTTTGGTAATGACTGCAGGGGTGCTTTGGGTGAGAAAAATTGCACCCCCATATTTCCTCCTTCAGCCTCTTTTTCCTGCCTTTCTGATGGAAATCCCAGTGCAGAGGCCAAAATGCTGGAGCTGCCTTTACCTAAAATCCCTGTTGGGCCATCACCTGGCACCATCCACCTGCAGAGCAGGGAAGAGGAGAGCTCCCTTTCGCCATGGGGCTCTCAGGAAATTTTGGGGGACAATGGGACAGCCGTACTTTTCCGCCAAACTTCCCCATTCCTACCAGAGATATCGCAGCATTCCCACCCAGGAACGGGCCCGGCATCCCTCCACAGGCAATTCTCATTCAGCCAGCAGCCGTTTGGAAATAGTCACTCACCAGGCACTTATGGATCTTTGGAGCCCCTTTCTCCCCCTGATAATCCCTCCTCTCGGGAGGTATCGATTCCCCGCCGCCGGCTGTCTCTTGGTATTCCGCGGAAATCACTGCGCTGTCGTTTTCACGCCGCAATTACCTGCTCACGGTTCCTTTCATCCTTTCCCGGGGATCTAAACTCCAAATCGACCAGCCACCCCTGAGGAAAGATAGGGGAAGGGCTTGGGGAAGAAGGCTCACACARCAAAAATTTCAGGGAGAGTTTCCCWTGGGGTGGGATTGTCTCAGAGGTGCCCAGCTTGTTTTGGGGGATTTTTTGGGAAATCTAGCACAAGAGGATCACCCTCCCAGGACCCAGAGGGGCTCCAAGAGAGCTGCAGAGGGGTTTTGGACAGGGGCATGGAGTGACAGGACAAGGGGGAATGCCTGAGGGCAGGGTTTGGTGGGATATTGGGAAGGAATTCTTCCCTGTGAGAGTGGGGAGGCCCTGGCACAGAGAATCTGTGGCTGTCTCATCCCTGGAGGTGTTCAGGGCCAGGTTGGATAGAACTTGGAGCACCCTGGGTTAGTGGAAGCACCATGGACAGCACCCCAGCCCATGGCTGGGGGTTGGAATGAGATGCTCTCTAAGGTCCTTTCCAACCCAAACCATCCTAAGATTCCTCTCACTTTTCAACAGGTCATCCTTTGATTTGAGGCTACAGTYGACCCACCTAAGGAGGGGGAGTTTTGGGAATTGGTTTCAGTCCTATTTCAGATGATTTTTTTTCTATTCTGGGTGAGCAGAAGTCGAAGGAAATGGTGATTTTTCAGCAGTGGGCTTTCCTTCAGCACAGGAGCCGCAGCCCCTGGGAGTGGCACCCAACTTGGCACAAAGTCTCACCTCCAGACTCGGAGGCATTTTGTCATTAAAGCAGCACGCCTGGGCAGCCAGGGCTCTCACTTGAGCACAATCCCCATTCTAGCAGAGAATAAATTAAAAATCCAACTGGCCGCGGCTGCCTGAGGAGTGCCAGCGCCAGAGATAGGGCCACAAGTCAGATAACAAACAGTGTCCAAAACTGCAGCGCCCGGCACATGGCGTGAAATTAAAACCTCCCCTGCCTCCTCCTGCACACACAAAACAGCTCCTGACACAGTCTGCCGGCACCAGGAGTGAGCAGGGGAATAATTAAATACGGGCAGGTTTCTGCATCTGAGGGAAGGGCTTCACAGGGAAAGGATGGAGCTTTCTGCCCTTGACCTCAGTGCTTTGGTCCTGCAGCTGGGCTTGAGCTGGAAGGGTCTGTGGTCTGCCTTGCTGCCCAGGTGGGCAAGAATCTGCCTTTTCCCCCTGTTTT
>NW_026623439.1:12683-31633 GCF_030028575.1 Malurus melanocephalus
TCTCTATGGTACTGATTGCTACCTCCCCAGACCTTCCTGGGCTTTCCATCCCTCGGGAAGGACATTTCTCCAGAGTTACCACACGGGAGTGATGAAAAGGGCAGCACTTTTTAATCAAAGTTACATTAGGTGAAGCTGATATTATTCACYCTGCTTTATTGCAGCTATTTTTACACGGGGGTTAGGAGTTAATACCACTCAGCGAGCCCGGTTTTGCTGGATTCTGGCAAGCCCCAAAATCCATCAGCACTTCCAGACAGGGCAGGGAAAGAGCCCAAGCAAAAAATAAACTTGCTAGATGAACTGGAAAAAAAAATAAAACCAACCCACCTAAAAACAGTCAAAAAACCCAAACCTTTTATAAAAACCAGACCCTTGATAATTGAGGGTCTGGTGTGGAAGGGCAAAACCCAGGCAGGACCATCAGCTGCAATCAGCAGAAGGATGAGCTTTTCCAATCAGCTCGGGGAGGGGAGCAGGGCCATGGCAGGGGGGCACAGGGTTGGTTTTTCCCTGCCCAGGGGCAATGTCAGCTCCTGGGAACAGGCTGGGACTGCAGGCAGTGCCTCAGAGGGGGTGGTTTCAGCAAGGAAGGCTTTGCTGGGGTTATAGGGTTTGTGTCTGTGTGGGTTTGGGGTTCTTTTTGCCCCCTCAGGTCAGGCCAAGGGGTTAAGCCACGTTAACTCCTTGCACCTGGCAGAGCTGGGGTCTCCTCTGCTGATGAACCAGGAGAGGGGAGAGGGAATTGTCCCTCTGTTTCTAGAAAAGGGGTTATTTAGGTTAAAAACGCAGTGGGTTTTTTTCTCCTTTCTGTTTTCTCTCTCTTTCTCCTTTCCCACCTGTTTCCTGCTCTCTAACACAGAGATCCCTTGCTGGAATTYTAAGCCTTTTTCTGGTGGATTTTCCCTGCAGAAAATACTGTGGTGAGGATGTAGGACCCCCTTGCCTCATTTCTTGTGATTCTCCTGGGGCACTCAGAGTCTGGGGTCCATTTCAAAACAAACCCCAAAACACCAGGTCTTTTTAAAAACMATTTAAATTATTTTTAAAATCTGCTCGACACGACCAGTGTCACCAGTTGATTGCTTTGACCCCTCTCCTGATGTGACTTCCCGGTGTGCTTGGACACCTTCCACTGTCCCATGGTGTCCCAAGCCATGTCCAGCCTGGRCTTGGACMYTTCCAGGGAWCCAGGGGCAGCCACAGCTTCTCTGGGCACCCTGTGCYRGGGCCTGCCCAYCCTCTGAGTAAAGAAYCWTTTTCTGACATCGAATCTAAACCTCTGCTCTTTTAATTTAAAGATGAACATGGTGCTTTTCTTCCTGTTTCTCCCTTCTCTGGCTTCGCTGTCTTTATGAGGTGTCTAATTAACTCAGCCTGGCTTTTCCTGCAGTTCAAGGGCGAGTCAGCCTCCAAATATTATATTTCAAAARGCTGTCCTCTCTCTCTGCCTGTGAGCACCCCAGGGGCAGTGGGAAGCAGGAAATTGGGGTGTCCCCTCACATAGGAGAGCAATGCCTGAGCTGTGGCTCCGATGTTTGCCGGCTCAGCACGAGCACAGCCCGAGGAGGAGACCCCGGCTGAACCCGTATCGATCCCTCCTCCAGTAATGAAGCCATCCACGGGGAGACAGGGAAGTATTTCTTGAATCAGCACGGCTATATGGATTTGTGTTTGCTCCCAGGCTGCTGCTGAGGCTTTTCCTGGAGTCTCTTTCCGATGGATCTTTGGGGCTTACAAATCCCAGATTCCAGAGGGAGGCGTGGGTTTTTTTCCTTACTTTTCTGAGGATGTGTTGCTGTCTCCTCCTGTGGTCAGAGGCCAGCTGTTCTGTGCTGGGAAAGGTGCTTTGAGCTTCTCTGCAGAACAGAGGATATATATATATATATTCATATATATATATATATATATGAATAAGCAGTAAAATAAATAAATAAGGTGAAAAAGCATAAATTATAATAAATAAGGTGGTTTCTTTCTGCCTGGCTGAAACAGGAATGCAAGAGATGGAGGGAGGAAAGGTGATCCTCTTTCCAGGATTGCCTGTGCTGGATCAGAGGGTCTTTTGAAGATTCGAGAGAAGGGGACAGTGAAAAGTGCTGGGATAAGAGGAGGCAGCAAGAGGTGACAAAAAAARTCCCAGTTGTCCCTGGCCAGCCTGGTGGCCCTCCAAAGTGGCTCAGGACAGCTTGAGAGCCAGGGAGGAGGCATGGAGAGGGACATGGGGCTGGATGAGCATCCATAGGTTTCACATATGTACTTGCAGTATGTTGTATAAATGAAGACCCTACCTAATGATTCGTGGCCATTGTTTGGAGTACCCCACTGTTACAGATTTATTTGTCATTTCTCGTAGCAACGCCGCCGATAATGAATTCATTTGTATTAATGGGGGTGTCGTGGACTTCCGCTGATATCCCGCATTAATTAATGTACCATTAAAAGGAAGTGGCACCCAATTAATATCAAGTGGGAGCGGTGTCGTGTCATTAGGGTTTCATTTGTGATGCATTGTGTGAGTGCTCTGCCTTAATGGAAGTCATTTGCCATCCCAAGCGYCACTGACGGGCTGCCACAGGGTGCCAGAAAGTGAAAGTTGGTGGCAACTGTAAAAAAAAAAAAAGGGGGATATTCAAAAAGTATTCAAACAATATTCAGAAAATCGGATCTGTYTGGTTTGTGGCATCGCCCCAAGAAGGAATTGGAAAAGGGATTTCTTCTCTCACCCCACAATGGTAGCAGGAAACGCTCTGCTGGTTTGGCTTTGTGACTGAATTTCAGTATTGAGGGGAGAGATGTTGGAAAATCCCTGTGGATCCTGCAGGTCAAGGCTGCCTTTGCTTCCCTAAATGAGAGCAGCCACTGCAGGAGTGCAGATCTTGACTGTGGCCACCTGGATCCACCCGATGCACACCCGCTGTCACCAGGAGAACCAGAGCCAAAGCAGGGCTGGGCCATCTGCCGTGGGTGCCCTTGCGGAGGGGGAGATGGCTCCAAACGCCCTTTTCCAGCAGGAAAATCACACCAGCAGGAGAAAAGCCGTGCTGCCAAAGCCAGGGGCTCTCTGACTGACAGCTTTTCACATTCTTGGCGCTYGTGCCTGACTTTCAAATGTCTCCTTAGACCATCTTGGCTTCCCATCTGCTGTCTCCAAACCTGGGGCTGACCTGCCAGCAGCCAGGGAGGGAAGCACAGGCTGTCTCCCAGCCCTTGCCCYGGCCCTGCCTGCTCCTTGGGGGCTGGGGATGCAGAGTGGGAGAGAAAAGTGGCTTTTCTGATGAAATCTGGCCATGGATGCTGAGGTAGTGAAGAGGTGATCCTTTCCTTCTGCCCACCCCAAACCAGCAGGAAGCTGCTGGATTTTGCCAGCTGGAAGCAGATGATCCCCAAGATCCCTCCCTACCCTTCCCCCAAACCATTTTAGGATTCCATGATTCCTGTCCCCTCTGTCCTTGTGCTGCAGAAGTGACAGGTGCCACCAGGAGCCCCAGCTCTCGGGGATGCCCTTCCATGCATCAGCCACCACATTGGCAAAGGCAGGGCTATCTCTGCTGGGAAACCAGGAATCTCTGGGCTGGAAAAAGCGAGCTGGTTTGTCCCAGGGGATACCAGAGCATTCTCAGCCCGGTGTGGCTGTTTGTCCTCTGCCTGCTGAGTGCCACTGTCCTACCCTTGGGCCGGGTGGTTGTGATGTCCCTTCCTCCAGTGCCACACGTTGGGTTGGGTTGCGTCTGCTGCCAACGAGTGCTCTCAGCTCCGAGTGTGGTTATCCTGCAGCTCATTCCTCTCCAGCTCCCATAAAGCATCCATTCCAGCTGTGTTTATGGTGTTTTCAAAAGCCCCTCAATTGAATTACAGCTCTGCTGTGGCCGTTTGCCAGTGTCACCCGATAATGAGGGAGGTCACTTGGTGGGGATAGCAACAAGAGGTACATATTAATGAGAGCTGATTGAAAGGTGGGGTGGGTTTCCACCCAAAAAAAAGAGAAAAAAAAATAGTGAAAAGGGAAATTATCAGGTTTTACAATCAAACTTCGAAATTGGAAATTGCCTGGCTCGGACGAGCAGTAATGCAATTAATAAACGTAATTAAAAGTGTAATTAAGACCAGGGGAATTGGAAGTCTGCGCACACCCTTTTTCGAGCATTCGGAGCTGGCGAGGGACCCAGCCTGGCAGCCGGATCGCTCCCGGGATGAAGTGTGGGGACAGGAACCAAAACACGGGGTTGGTCCCTTCCTCTCGGCGGGGTCTGCGAGCGGGGCTGGCACTCGCTGTGGCTCTGCCTCTGCAGTTATTCCCTGCAGCAGCTGAGACCTAGGCGGGAATAGGTGACTTAAATCCGTCCAGAGGATGAGGGAGGCGGGGTCCCAGCTGTATTCCCAGGAGAATACTCGGAATCCATGTCAGCTCTGTCCCTTGCCTTCACCCCTGAGCCCTCCTCCCCGCCCGCAGTGGTTCGGGATCGGCGGCTTTGCCCGGAGCGCAGCGATGTCCGAGCCGGCTTTTAGCCGAGYGCCGTGCAGAGGCAGGGACAGGGGAAAAGAGCGGCCAGGAGCAGCGGCAGGGCATGATTTAAGAGTAATAGGTTGACCTGAGCCGTAAGAGCAGCGCGAGGAGCGGAGCATCTCCCGATGGGAGCGGTCAGCTTGGAATGGGGGCATTGGGAAGGGGGAAGCGGGACCCGGAGCGGGGCTGGTGAGGCTGTTCCAGTGAGGAGCTGAGAGCTGCCTGCTGCTCCAGCCCTTGTGCCCCCCGGTCCGTTTGCRCCGCCTCATCTCCCCGACCTTCCGACAGCTGCTCGGCCAGATTGCCTGCCGTTTTTCCACATTATTCGCGCGGCTCCGGCGTGCGTCGGCATCCTAATCATCCCCAACAGCKTCTGCCGGGTGACTTTGCCCCGGCAGGTCAGATGGACGTCCTCTACATGGGCAGCCACTGGGAAGGGGGAGCTGGCCTGGAGCCCCAGATAAACCCAGATAGATGTTTCTGGTGTCAGGAGGCTGGCATGGTTTAACAGCTCACAGAGCCGCTCACTCTGTGTCTTGGAAAAGTGGATGCTTTGCAGGGATTATCTGGAAAAGGAGCTCCCAGATCCCCTCAGCTTCATCTCCCACCTTTGCTTGTCTCTGCCTCTGATGTTACTGTGAAAAGCCAGCGCTCTGTATTGCCCCTCTCAGCCCTTTGCCCACAGGGTGTCAGGCCAGCTGGACGAGACTGATGGATCAAGGCACGGGCAGGAGGGTGGTGGCCYGTGGCCTGTGAAATGGGTTGAGGGTGGTGGCCCRTGGCCTGTGAAATGGGTTTGCTGTGCTGGGGAACTCTCAGAGGCTCTGTGCAAATCTGCTCCCTGAGCAGGGTGAGCAGCCTCGCAGACACAGGCACTTCATGCTGTGGGATCAGGGGCCATGGGCCACAGGACGGGGTATGGGTGTTGGGTTTTCTGCAAACAGCCTTTTCCTGTTGGCCCTGTGTGAGAGCCCCTTCACAGGACTCATTTGGGTTGGAAAGGACCTCTGAGATCAACAGCTTGAACCCTTAACCCAGTCCAAGTACCACATGCATGCATTTTTTAAATCCCTCCAGGGACACAGACTCYACCACTTCCTTGGGCAGTCTGTGCCAGTGCTGGACAATCCTTTGCAAACAGAAATTCTTCCTTCTATTCRATCCAAACCTCCCCTGGCACAGCCTTAGGGGAACATTTGGTGGCCKAGAAGAGGAGATGATGCTCTGGCTTTTTTCAGGTGTCCCTCGTGTTCAGCTGTGGCCATGGTAGGACACACCATGGAGTGGGTTGGGTTGGAAGGGACCTTRAAGTCCACCCAATTCCAACTCCTGCCATGGGCAGGACAGCTTCCACTGTCCCAGAGTGCTCACATTGTGACCCCAGAGAGGGCAACGTTTTAATACTCATATAACTTRAACTATGGTTTTTATTTTATATCTATATATATAATTTGAATTATAACTTTTTATACAACGTAATAGCCAAATGTTGTTGACTAGTTGCTTAATGCTTGAGTAAGCAAAAACTCACCAGGTGGATAACTTCAAAAAATAAAGAAGTGTAACTAATTTAAAACCAGCAAGATATGCTGTTAAAAAAAATTGACAAATGCAAAGCCGATTAACCACGAAACAAAAAACTTAATCTAGTTAAACGCAAAAAACCCAAAACCCACCATAACTGCCAATGGTCTAAAAAAAAAAAAATCAAGAAGTTTAAATGCCAAGAAGACCATCCTTCCATGTTTGAACAGGGATTTGGGGGTTGTTTATTCCTTATTTTGGTACAAACTTGCCCTTGCTGCTGGGGATCCACTGGAACAGAGCAGTCTCCTTATGATTCGAGTTTGGGGCTCTTACATTCCTATCCAATATTTCTTTCTGCACCCAATAAGAGTTTGAGGCTCTTACATTCCCATCCAATATTTCTTTCTGTATCCTATAAGAGTTTGGGGCTCTTCCCTTCCCATCCAGTATTTCTTTCTGTACCCTGTAAGAGTTTGGGGCTTTTCCCTTCCCATCCAGTATTTCTTTTTGGACTCCCCCAAGAGTTTGGGACTCTTACATTGCAATGCAGTGTTTCTTTCTGGACCCCATAAGAGTTTGGGGCTCTTACATTACCAYCCAGCATTTCTTTCTGGAAGCCCCAAGCTTCTTCCTGTACTTTATTTTTAYAGGGTTATTTTTATAGGTATATTTTTAAAAGTTTGAACCTTTCTTATTCATTTATTGCAAAACAGCCTCATTGTTTAACACTCTTTAATTCCTGGAGCTGCTCAAGGGGGGGTCCTGGATGCTGGAGCTGCCAGATGAAGGATGGGGTGCTGGAGACAGGTTGGGAGCAGGTCCCGCTCCCGTTTGCCCTCCTCCTCCTCCTCYCCCCAACAGGCGGCATCTGCCTGCATGTTTATTTTTAATCTCACATCTGCTGGCGTTGTAACAAAGATTTAGTGACGTGACACAGTTTTGTCACCAGTTCTTTTTTCCGTGGTGAATGAAGCCTCGTCTCGGGCTGCCGGAGAGAGGAGAAAGCTTTAAAAAAAATGACAGAGTTTGGCGGCTGGTGCGGAAAGCTCACCTGTTCACCACGAGCGCCCAAAAAAGGACAGGATTTGTTATTTTTGCCTGTTGGCAAGAGAAGCACCGCCACAATTTGTCTTTGTTAATGTGCAGAAGAGCCCTGTAAATGACCCAAACGCTGAAAAAGCAGAAATGCAGTCCAGCACGGGGCTTTCCAAAGGCATCTCCCTGGGCTGTGTCCTCTGCTCGGTGTTTACCCTCAAACAGCAGCCCCAGGCTCCTCTGTTTATCCAGATGTTTTGCTTCATTGTTCAGACGATGGGCCGCAGCTTTTGAGAAATAAAGACGTCAGCTTCCTGCTGAGGAATAGCTTGAGCCTGTTTGACCCAAAAATGGCAAGAGGATTTTAAAGACATACTTTTTATGCTTTTTAAGGCAGATGGCCTGAAATTCCTCTCGGTCCTGACTGTGCCTGCCTGGGCATGAGCACTGATAAGACCTTTTTTCATAGGAGGACTTTTGGCATGGGATGTCTGCACCCCACAGCTGGTTTTGCTGGTTTGGGCGAATTTTTTTTTTTTCTTTTGCCTTAATCTGAGCTGTGGAAGATGCTTTACCTTATGGGTCTGCATCCTTACACCTGTGTGCTTTTGGGAATGAGGGTGTGTGGTGGTGAAATATTCACATTGACCCGTGCATTTTGGGGCAGAATCAGTGATTTATTTCCCAATCTKCATCTGTTCTGCTTCCTCCTGAAAGCCCTTCTGTTCCCCTCCTAAATTCACTCGAGCCCTTCTTTGCTCACGATCCGGCCCTGGGGTCTCTCACAGCCCCTCAGATGCTTTGGTGCTGATGCCCATGACTGATTCCCAGGGTCGGATCTTTGTCCAGAACTTCTCCTCTGCTTGTAGGGCTCTTGCAGTCCTGGCCAAGGAAGGGAGCTGGTGAGCAAAGCTGGAAAAATCAAGGATAAAGCCGTGGAAATCTCCCGGTGGTGTTTGCAGGGGCAAGCACCAAAGCCGGTGACCTCCGTGTCCCCTCCAGGCAGCTTCTCCTTTGGAAGGACGAGGAGATGAACTCCCTTCAAAGCCTGCTTTGGGGCTATTGTGTGGAGGACAATGCGGGGGAAATCAAGCTCTCCTCTTCCCAGCCCAGAGAGAGAGCAGCCCTGTAATCACGGGTGACCAGAGCGGATTTGCATGTTAAAAGCAGTGGCTGGGGGCACTTAAAAAGAGGAGGAAACACACTCATCAAGGCCAGCTTTATCCTTGTGAATATTATTATTSCTGGGGTGGGATAGCCCAGACCCTTCAGTGCAACCCCGATCTCCTCTCGCTCTGCCTCTCCCCCCGTTAATGGTTGATTTGTGATGCTCTGTGTGGTGATATCGGTACCCCGGTGGCTCTGGGAAGGAATTCGAGGTGCTGGAGCATGTGGAGTGAGGTGGTGGAGGGAGCAATGCCCTGGCAGCAGCGAGGGGAGGGCTGTGGGATGCTCTGGAGCTGCTCCCAGTGGCAATGACTTGGGCAAGGCAAGTGGCCCAAAAGACGGGTTGGGGACACGCTCTGGTCCTGTCTGAGATATTTTGGGAGTGCTGGGACAGCAAACACCCAGCACAGCCCCACAGGAAGGGCTTCTCCACACAGCACACCCCCCATCTCACAAAATCCTGCTCCCTGAGCTGTTTAAACAGGATTGAGGTGCTGAGTTAGGGCACAAAGTCACAGATTTACACAACAGCAGGGCAGGGCTGGGTTAAGCATTCCCAAAAATGAGCAGCTGCAAGGCAAAGGGCAGCAAAATTCCAGGGCAGATRGGCTGGGGAGGATGTGGTGTCTCCATGGCTGGAAGGCTCTAAGGATGGGAATGATTTAGGGGGAGCACAGGGACAGGTTTCCCTTCTGAGGTCCCTTCTGGCTGTATCTTTTATGCTTTTGTGACTGCTGATCACCGAAAAACCTGAAGGTGCTTTAAAAAATAATCCTCAGGCCGTGCCCTTCGAGGCTTTCTAGACCAGTTTGATTTAGAGAAGGGAAAAAAAAAAAAAAAAAAAAAGAAAAAAAGAAAGGAAATGAAAAACCCAAGCAGGAGTTGCAACCTCTGGCGCCTCGGTACAAGTGACACTGGTTCCCTGCCAGCCCTGTGGCTCCCAAAAAACCTGAAAACAGCTCAGTTTGTGGTTCCCAAAAAACCTGAAATCAGCTCAGTTTGTGGTTCCTAAAAACTTGAAAAAAGCTCAGTTTGTGGCTCCCCAAAAAACTGAAAAATGGCTCAGTTTGTGGCTCTCAAAAAAACCCGAAAACGGCTCAGTTTGTGACTCAAAAAAACCCGAAAAAGGCCCAGTTTGTGCTTCCCAAAAAACCTGAAAAAGGTTCAGTCTGTGGCTCTCAAAAAACCTGAAAACGGCTCAGTTTGTGGTTCCCAAAAAAACCCCTGAAAACAGCTCAGTTTGTGACTCAAAAAAAACTGAAAAAGGCCCAGTTTGTGCTTCCCAAAAAACCTGAAAACGGCTCAGGTTTTTGCTCAGCTTTGGCCAAGGGTTTTCTTGGAAGCTGTGCCCCAWCTTCTAAGCTCATCTAAAGCCACCCTTCCATCCTGCCATCATTTCATGATTGTTCTCCAAAAGCTGAGGACGAATAATTTCATATGAAAGGAATAAAAGAAAAAATAATTAAGAATAAGAATTTAAGAATAAAACACAGAGATCTGGGGAAGAGTTTTGCAGGAATAATCCAAATTATCTCAGCTGGCCACAACCAGGTCTCACTTTTGACCTTTTCTGAGTCCCCTTCCGAGGTTTAACCCTTTTTCCACCCCTTTGATGGTGTCCCAAGCAGAGGGACGGTGATCAGTGTGTACCTGGAGCCTTTCTGCTGGCAGCCCATGCTCGTGCCTTTAGGGGGAGAGACAAGAATATGCATTTTAAGATTTGCATAGGAACATGCAGCTGTTCCACCAAAAATGGATAATTGTTCTCCCCGCTGCGAAGTTAAACAATAAGAAGTGCCAAACTGCACTTGCCATTGCTGATTTTGTGCACTCAGCTGCATATTTTATGCATGTAGATTAGTTCCAGATTTATGACGATGGAACTGTTCATGCCTGCGTTAATCGGGCCAGGTTGTAGTTGCTGTGGAAACTACAACTTTGACTTTTACGTTAAGTTCCATGTTGCATTTAATGCTTTATTTAATTTTTTCCCTGGTTTTTTTTTGAGCTCTGCCTATATTTAATGCTTTCTGGTGAAAACGGCGAGGGGATCGGCATCAAAAACAAAAGCGCCTTTGGGCAGAAAACAAGTTCCAGCAAAGAGAGCAATTTTTGTGGAAAGTTCTGGGAAAATCAGGTTTTATGATAGAGTGCCACCTTGACCGCAGCTGTATAACTATTATTATAAGTGTGTAACAACTATTATAGGCCCTGCAATGCTGTAATAAAGAAAATGTTGTAATAAAAGAAAACAGCTGTGTAACTTAAAAGTGTCCTGGAAACAGAGGACTGGAGTTGTGGGGTTTCTGGATATCCCTCCTGATGGGCAGTGGAAATTGCTGATGTGTATTTGGAGGGAATATAGTGCAACCATGTCGCTGATGTTTGTTTTTTGTCACCAGAACACCCCCGTGGGCACTCCAATTTTCATTGTGAACGCCACAGACCCRGACCAGGGTGCTGGGGGCAGCGTGCTCTACTCCTTCCAGCCCCCTTCCGAATTCTTCGCCATCGACAGYGGCCGTGGCATCGTGACGGTCACCCGGGAGCTGGACTACGAGGTGACCCAGGCCTACCAGCTGCAGGTGAACGCCACGGTGAGTCTGTGGGCTGSGCTTGGTTTTACTGCCCTGCTCTGMCAAATCTCCCTTTGGGCACATCCAGCATTTGCTGCTGAGCGAGGCACTGGGTGGTTTCAGGTCACTCCATGGCATCTCACACGAGTCAGGGGTTTCTGCAGGTGTAGGGGATCAGCTCCTGGGTGATGAAAGCCAGTGTAGGGCATACTGACCACTCACAGAATCATTAAATKGTTTGGGTTAAGCATCCTAAAGCCATCTCTTTCCAACCTCCTGCTGTGGGCAGGGGCGCCTTCCACTATCCCATGGTGCTCCAAGCCCTGTCCAGCCTGGCCTTGGACACTTCCAGGGGTGGAGCAACATCTAYAGCTTCCCTKRGCAGCCTGTGCCRGTGCCTCARCACCCTCTGAGYAAAGAATGTCTTTGGTCTATTGAATCCCCCAGACTCATTCCTTTTACACTCTGGTTTAGTACAAGTGGATTCATCACTGGGTTCAGATATCAAGAGTTAAAATTTTGGTAGGCAGAAGAGAAACCAAGGTCCTAATTACAGTCAATGCCATCACCTGTGGGAGATGTGCCCACCATGGCAAATTCATGCCCCAATCGAGTGTGGGTGTTCAGCCGGGAGAGAGCTGCAGAACGTGGGGCAGCACACAGGCAGGAGCTCCTTCCCCACCTCAAATGCTGCAGAAGAAGGTGAGATTCAGCCCTACAACGCATCTGAGCAGCTCAGGAGAGGGGGGCAGACCCTCTCTGCCCCCTCCAGGCAGCTGGCTACAGCTCTTGAAGCGTGTGATTTGATCAAGATCATTGTCTGGATGCAGYGCCGCAAATGTCAGGAGGGCACAGAGGGCTGTGCTTCGCTCTTCACGGCGCTGAGCCTGGGCACCCACGGCCTCCAGGGCCACGGGCTGACACCACAACCTTTCAGCCCGAGCCCTGTGTGTTCCAGGCTGTAGAGTTTTCCCCAGAAGCTTGTTTTTTGGTTTTTTTTTTAAATTTTTTTTTGTTTATTTTGTTTTATTTTTGAAACACATCTCGTTTTACTTTTAATACTCCAGTGGGAAGAGCTGTTTGTTCTCTTCTCCATTGTTTGCTTCTCTCTGTGGCTGACACTCCTTCCTGGGATGTGTTATTGGACTTCCTAGCAGGTTGGAAAGTGTGGGATCAAGCACAGTTCCTGATGGAAATATGACTTTCTTTGGTCCATCCAGCTCCACCTAACCCCGTATCCCAGCCAGGATAAATTGGGAGCGTATCTGGTACTTTGTGAAACCACAGCATGGTTTGTGTTGGGAAGGATCATAAAGCCCAGCTCATTCCACCACCCATGGACACTGAGGCCTGCAKGTTGAGAGGATAATGTACAGCTGTGCTGTCGGATACAGTTTAAATTAACATTAATCTTGTGGCAATCAGTCTCTGCTCAGAGCTGCTCTGAGGGAGTGTGGTAACCTCTGTTGGTCACAGTGGCTGGTTGGGGGTGAGGAGGCAGCGATTTCTGTGTGCTCTCTCTGCTCCTGCCCTCAGCAGAGGGCTGTGGGTGTTGGGGTCACTTCTRGGCACCCCCAGAGCAGGCTCCAGCAGGAGAGCCCCTGGTGGCAGTGCCCACAGCTGTGGCAGTGGCTGCTGGAGAAGGGTCCTGCTTGGGAAAGAGCCCGAGGCTCCGTCCTGGTGGGATGTGATGGGGTGGGAGGGAGGTGGGCATGGAATCAGGGAATGGCTCCAGTGGGAAGGGACACGTAGAGATCATTTATTCCAATCCCCTGCCATGGGCAGGGATAACCACCACTGTCCCAGGGTGCTCCCAGCCCCATCCAACCTGGCTTGGGACACTCACAGGGATCCAGGAGCAGCCGCAGCTTCTCTGGGCACCCTGTGCCAGGGYCTGCCCACCCTCACAGCTGGGAATTCCTTCCCAATATCCCATCTAACACTGCCTTATTTTATTTTAAAGCCATTCCCTGTGTCCTGTCCCTCCATCCCTTGTCCCCAGTCCCTCTCCAGCYCTCCTGGAGCCCCTTTAGGCACTGGAAGGGGCTCTGAAGTCTGTCCTCTTCTAGCTGATGGAGCCCAAACTGCATCAGCACCGTGGGGATGAGAGAGGCTGCAGACACACACCGTGCACAGGRACCTCGGGCTGTGTCCGCATTAGGGGGGAATTTGCATTTGGAAGTGGATGTTGAACAGCATTGCTGCATTTTCGCTCAAAATGTGATGAAAACTAAATTGGTGTTTGCTTCATTTGAAAGGGCTGATGCTGCAGTGAAATGCATTTTGTATTTCAGCTTGGAGGGAGGTGCAGTGGACGATAATTCCAGCAGGTAGCTTGAAAAAGAGATGATTACCTCCTCTATTCAGAAATTCTGCCCCAGCCACAACCACGAGAGACTTAATGCTGCTGAATAATTCCGGTTYGCTGATAGAAATCCTTTCTCTCCCTCTCTCCCTCCTTCCCCCGACCTTTGTTTTTTCAAGGACCAAGATAAAAACAAGCCCCTGTCCACCCTGGCCAACYTGGCAATCATCATCACGGACGTGCAGGACATGGACCCCATCTTCATCAACCTGCCCTACAGCACCAACATCTATGAGAACTCACCTCCGGTAAGGGCTGCTCTTTGTGGGGTTTCCTCCTGAAACAGCACATTTCCAGCCTGATCCAAAATATTCAGTCCCTTTTTAAAACAGGGAGCCTAAGCAAGGGGGTTTAGGAAGCCTGGACCCCAAATAAAATATTTCCCTGAGCGTTTTTAGTTCAATTCTGCAAAAGGTTTCGTGTTGTTCTGAGCAGACAGTCACCCCGTCTCCTCCCCACGCTCTATCTGCATGCCATTTCCAATAGGGGACGTGAAGGAAAAGCCTAAACGTTCCTGAAATGAGGCAGTTTTGAAAATGCCAGAATCATCAGCCATTTCAGCACTTTGAGTCTTTTCCCCCAGGTTTTGCCAAATTGATCCAATCATTTCAGTTCTTCCGAAACTCGGTTTGTCAGCAAACTCGCTGTTTATGGAAAAACGTCTCCAAATACGGCAGGGATGGGGTTTTTTTTTCCCCCCCACAGATGTCAGGGAGCGTGGAAGGCAGCTTGGGCTTTGGGAGCTGTTTGCTCTGCTCCTACCAAGGGCTTGAATCTGATCACCAGCCCTTCTCTGCAGAATCCCCTCGCTTTGTCTGCGGGGAAATGTTTTTGTGTGTGGAGGGGAAAACTTTCTGTCTTAAAATCATGGCATGGTGGGCATCCACACCAYGAGTGCATCCCATAACTTCCCTGGTGCTCTGGATCCCAAATGCCTGATGGCTCAGTTCAGAGGAAGATGGAACTTCAGCTTCAGATTATGTCTTTTTTTTATTCACTTYGGAGCAAAGCCCTGACATGGAGAGCGCTGGGTCGATAGGGCTGAGTTGCTCTGTCACAAATCCCGTGGTGACACAGCACATCACTTGTCTGCTGGCCCAGAGGTGACCAAAAACCCAGCTTTTTCATGACTTACACAGACACTGGGTGAAAAGGAAGATTGCTGAAGGTGGGGGCTGCTTTGAGGGGTGTCACCCCCTTCTTTGGACCCAAATTCCCACCCTTCCTGGGAGAAATCCCACGGCTGAAACAAGGATGTTGTTTGCTTTGGCAAGCCTGGGGTTTAACACAGGGTCATTTGGTTGGARAAAACCTCAAAGATCAAGTCCAAACATTAATTATGTGCATTTTTTGTCTCCTTGTGGAAATCTCCTCATCAGCTCTGCCCTGCCCCMTGAGGGGAGCCGTGTGTAGAGCGATCATCTTGGTTATCAAACTGATAACCACAAATTTGAGTGGGGAGTCTGGGCTTGGCCAGCTCCCATCCAAAACCAGGCTTGCAGGTCAAACCAAGAGGCTGCAGTGCATTTTTGGGTGATGTTTGCCCTGGAGTTGGGCTCAGCAGGTCAAAATGTGCTCGAGGCGCCTCATCCCGGTCCCAAATCCTCAGAGCTGCTGCTCCACACGTCCCCTCCCCGTCCCTCTTCCCTYCTTTTATCTGCACAGCGTGTCCGTGTCCCCCTATCAATGTATCAGGCGAGAATACCTCATCTCAAGTGTGTGCATTACCTCATAAAATCCTTCTTATTTGGGATTATTGCATCAAATTTTAATTTCCTCACTCGGGCAACAGCGTGTCAGCCAGCCCGTCAGCGCGGAGCCGACAGAAGGTGAAAAGAGTGGATAAACTGCAGCAAATTACCGCAAAAGATCTCTATCAGCCCTTTGACTGGAATTGACTGGAATTAAGAAGTGAGAAATGGGATTTTTTTTTGTGCCATGGCAGCTTTCCGAAGCGCTCCGTGCCTCTTCCTCCTCCTGCTGCAAACACTGGGCCCCGTTCCGCCTTTCAAGTCCCTAATCCTGTAAGAGAAGAAGAGGAAAAKAAAAAAAAGGGGTGGAGAGGCGTGAAAGGGGAGAGATGTGCAGTTGTAGCTCTTATTTCTCTCAGGCYKGGATCTGGGAGCGTAGCTGAGAATYGTTTTGGGTGCACAAAAGCCACCCAGAAGAAAGCGGGAAGAGACTCKGCCGTCCCTGGAGGTGTTGTATCATTTTTCTCAGCGTTGTTTATCATCCCAGCGTGGCTCAGTTGTCTCTCCCCGAGCACTGAGTGTCTGCAGCTGTGGCAAAGCTCAAAGATGTGTTTTTCATCACCCTTGAGAGGGTTTTTTGGATGCCATCGCAGGGATGGCGTGGTTGGTGCTGGATGGACCAGGGARGTGGTGTATTCCCTGGCAGTGGAACAGCACAGATACATGTCAAACATCATTAAAGCAGTTTTAATTCTCCAGCACCATCCCCCTCCTCCTCAGGAACTCCTYGAGTTGAAGAAATAATGTAGAACCGGTGCTGGTTTTGCCCTAGAGTCTCAATAGCTCCAAGTTAATTCTTTCTTACAATATTTCCAGCCCATCAGTGTGAAGACTTTATTAAAAGCTCAGGGTTTTATTAAAAAAGGATTGATTTACCCCTGCCCCTCTTCAAAAAGCCCTCAGATTTTGTTTGGATAATGTGCCATTCTTTATTTTCTTCGCCTCTTTTTAAGAACAGGCTTTCCCAGATTATTACTTTTCTAACCCTCCTTCCTCCCTCCCTGGAGGGGCAGAGTTATTCTGTTCTCTCCATGTCTGCAGCAGGCAGGCGAGGTGTGATTGTTTTAAGAGAAAAGTCGGGAATTTTTGGGAGTCTCTGAGAGCTGCAGGGTCATGCCACAGATCCCTGGGCAGAGCTGTTGGTGCTGGAAGTCAGCCTGGGGTTTCTGGGAGTGGATCCTGGCCAGATTTTGGCTGGAGACAGTGGGAGGATCCCTCCCATCCCACCCCAGTTTAGCGGTGCAGTTGTCTGCCCTGCTGCAGTGAAAGGAATGGGGTTGGGGTGCAGCTGGGAATTGCTGAGATGTGGTTGGTGATGGGACAATCTCTGCCATCCCTGTGTGGCTCCAGCACTGTGTGGTTCCCTCCCTGCAAAGCCAGTCCTTGCCACAGGGATGTTATYCCCACCCTGTGCCAGTTGTTCATGGAGGGTCAGGGTTGCTTCTGAACATTGTGGATGCTCCAGGAGGGATCATCCATCCCCAGGAGCATCTGTGGACGTTGTCAGATTCTTGTGAAGGACCTGTCAGAAAGGATGGAAGCCAGATGGGATGTGGAGAATTCTTGCCATGTTTCCAGGAGATGGCATCCAGCTCAGCGCTGCTCCAGCACGTGTTTCCTGAACACAGCGGGGCTCATCCCTGGGAGGGGAAACACAGGGGGGCTGCAGGGAGAACAGGGGGAGCCCCAACACCAAAACCCTGCCCAGGCCAGGGTGAACCTCAGAACGGTCTCTCCCAGCACTCCTTCCTCCCTGGGATTAAATGTCTGGATAATTTCTTTCCCCTGGGCATCTCCATGGCACGTGCTGCYGAGATACCCGAATGAGATTCCCCCTCCGCCCCTCCCCAGCTTCCCCTGCTGCCACATCCACGCTCATCCCTTTATCTCTGTCTCCAGCCCTACTCCAGGAGGGACCTCTCCCACAGATAAAGCTGCCCACTGCCATTCCCCAGCCATGGTGGGGGCCCTCCCTTCCCTCTGCAGGAGACAATTCCCATTCCCTGCGCTCCTGGGCTGTGTGATGGGTGATGAGTGAAATGTGGGACACACCCCGTGCCTCCTTCCCTCCCTGCCCCTTCCATGGGGCAGCTCCTGCTTTGCCAGGGCGGGGAGGGGGCTCATTTTTGTCCCATTAATGCTTGGATGAAGTTTGATCGTGCTATARTGTATAATATAATATATAATGCAATACATAATGTGCAATACAATTACATATTGTATTTTATAGCATAGTATAAGGTATAATACATGATAATATAAGCAAAACCATGATGGGACAGAGCACCAGAATGCACTACCCTTTTTTCTCTTCCACTCTTCTCTGCCCTCCTTTCCACATTCCCTGTTCAGCTTTCCCACCTGCTCCTTCCCTGCTTCCCCAGTGGATTTTCTCTCTCCATGCTCCTTGGGAAAGCACAGTTATTGTCAGTAATTTAGAGGCTCTCGGGGCAGCTGCTGAGCCTCAGCAGCCGAGCACTGCTCAGAGGCCAGTGACCTGGGATTTATGGCTAATGTTCTCGGTTAATAACACGGATTTACTTAAGGAGTCCATTGAAATGCCCTCGGAGATCAGCCTGCCTGGCCCTGGGAGTCTTTTTTACAGCCAGCAGCAGCACTGAGTCCATGGGGACACAGATCTGGAAGCCAGGGAAGACAGCAAGTCCCTGCTTTCCATGGTGATGTTTCTGCCACAGCTTTCCTTCTGGCCTTCAAGTGATGGATTGCAGGGCGAGCACGAGGCTGCCGACCCGCTCTGCTCYCTCGTTAGATATGCAAATGCCTGTGCTGACATTTCCTTCGAGGGGAAGAAAAAAAAAATTAAAAATTTGTGCTGCTTTCYCCACTGTTAATAAGCCAATGAAAACAAGAACAGCTGAGTTGTAAATTTTTTCACACTACATTAATTACAGGCATGTGCGTGTGTTGGTATTCACAGGGGCTCGCTGCACTGCGGCGGGGGAGGTTGACTTATGGAGCAGGATATTTTTATTTCAAGAGCTAAACAAGGATTTTGGGTGCCTTTTGATGTTGTTCGTATCAGTTTTGGGGGCCCTTTTGGTTCTTTCTGCTGGCCATAAGGAACAGCGTGTCCTGCCAGGATGGAGGATGCAGTGGGTGAGCTGGCAGTTGCAGAGGCTCCTGCCTGTGGGCAATCCCTGGTTCTCAGCATCTGTCCAACCCTCCTTCTCCTCCTTCTTCTCAAGKGTTTCAATTAAAATCTCTGCAGCTGGATGCTGATGGTCAGTGTGAGCCTTCCTTATGGCTTGGGGTGCCTCATTTCAGGAGCACAGTAGGAGAAGAGGACAGGCTGGAATTGGGAAGGCAGCAGTAGATCAAACTGGGGTAGTGACCAAACCGAAGGTCGTGGTGAATGGGAATTGCTGCCTTTGGTTCTCGAGGGACTGCAGAGTGAAARTCACTGAGGCAGAGGAGCACACACTACTGCCTGCCAGTGGTGGGGCTGTGAAGAGGCTTGTCCTGGCTTTCCAAAACCTGCACCTTCAGTTCTTCCTTCCCCTTCTTCCTTGAGCATTGATGGGTGCTCAGGACATTGCCCTTGCTTCAGACACTTTCCTGGGGGCAGGGGGTGAGCAGCTCAGGGACAGGGTCTGGTGAGGCTCTCCCCAATCCCTGCAGACACTCACCTTGCTGCAAACCTCCTGGACAGGGAGCTCATCCTGCTCAGGGCTTTGCTTAGGGGACATGTTCCCCTGGTCATTCCCAGCTGCATCCCAGGATAGGTTAGTGGGAGTGAGGAGCAGTGAGTTTGGACTGCCCCAAGGGCAGGCACTGGGATTTTCTATCATCTGCCATGTCCTAGGATGGGTTATCCCTAAGCACCTGGCCCGTGGGGATGGGTGCAGTGCCTTGTCAGATGATGACAGTGCTGTGACACCTGTCCCCTGTCCCCTGTCCCTCCCCAGGGCACCACTGTGAGGATGATAACGGCCATTGACCAGGACAAGGGACGGCCCCGCGGCATCGGCTACACCATCGTCTCAGGTGAGTCCTGGGGGACA
>NW_026623439.1:32038-33153 GCF_030028575.1 Malurus melanocephalus
GGATGGAGGGATGGAGGGGCTAGCCCTGCGGGAAGTCTTTGGACATCCTGTGCCTGGGAAATCATGGACTCATGGAATGATGTAGATTGGAAGGGACCTTAGAGATCTTTGTTCCGACCSCCCCTKSCMTGGGCGGGGACTCCTYCCACTAGACCAGGGTGCTCCAGGYAAATTTGACAATATCTCACRTTGAAACGTTTCATTCCTWATRATGAGCCAYRAACAGYTGGGCTTCACACAGCACCACAAAGGAGATTTTCTGTTCAGGGAGGAAATGGGACTGGTTATGGACTGAGCAAYTCCTGGTGGTTTCTGTGGTGTTTCCCAAAAGCTTTGGAAGCTGAAGCAAGGGCTGGGCCCATGAGGGTGCAGAGCTGGAGAATGAAGCTCAGTTAAAGCYGTGATGGCTCTCTGCCTTCTCTCAGGCACGTGGGTGGGTTCTGCCTTTGCAGTCTGGCTCTGAGGCCCAGGAACACCTCCTGGTGTGGATGAGTGGATCATTGSTGGGCAATGCTGGGCTCCTTTGGCTCCACAGGATCTCTTCTCGTGGCAGCAGGGGCAGGGCAGGTTGGGAAGGGGTTTCCAGATAAAGGCCGATGGAAAGGTCAGTTTTGGGGGGTTCATTTAAGGTGCCTTAAGCTCAATGCTCTCTGCCATACGCCAGCAGTTCTCAGGGCTGCACTCAGATGCTGCTTTGATGAACACAGACTGCTCAAGGTGAATTAAGGGCCAGCTTGGTGGGTGTGGGTTGTAACCCCATTCCTGGCACCAATTTTGGGGGCCCTCTTCCATCAGGAGATGGCAGCGTGCCTCCCCTCCCTGCTGTGACACGTGCTCTGGGTGCTCCCTGCACATGCAGAAATCATTCCCCAGTTTCTCTTCCTTCAAGCCCAGCCATTTCAAACCTTCTTTTAATCAACCTCCAGGGTCAAGGTGATTTCACCCTGACTTTCATGTCCACTGATCCCGACTGTGAGTATCCATCCTTTGAAGACGTGAGGATTATTTATTCCTCTTAATTCCCTCCGCAATTTATTCGGGAGATTCTCCCAGATTGTGGGTATCAGCTGGAGGGGTTGGCTGGGAAGGATCAGCTTGTGGACAGAGCTAATGGT
>NW_026623439.1:33272-78027 GCF_030028575.1 Malurus melanocephalus
ACGATGGTAAAGGTCAGCGAGCAGATTTTTGTGCCTGAGCTGGAAAATTTTTATGGCAATTTTGCAAAAGAAAAAAAAAAAAGAAAAAAAGCCTAACATATGGGAATGTGGAAGCAAATTAAATCAGAAACCGACAGTAAGCAAAAGTGAAAGTGGCTGGTGGATGAAATGATTACACCTGGCTCTTCAGCTGCTTCCAGGAGGGGAGGTGGCAGTGATGCCACCTRCAGGGGTGGGTGATGCCTTTTCCCAGCTCTCACAATTTTTTGGGCACAGGGTCAGCATGTGGCTGGTCTGGCTTTGCTTTTTGGGCTTGCACACGCAGCAGTAGAGAGCTGAGAAGCGACCTGGCYGTTTATCATTCCTCGGGTGTTAATACCTCAAACATTGGCACAGTTTGGAGGTGGGGAATAAAAATTAATTTGGAATTGCCGCTGTCCTGTCCGGCTGCGTCCCACGGGCAGCTGTGGCTGGGGATGTGCTGCAGCAGCTCTTATTTATACAGCTATCTCCAGCACAAGGTCCTCCCGTGACAGGGGCACAATAAAACTCCAAGATTAACCATAACCACATAAAATAAGGCTTGAGATGTGACTTTATGCCGCYGGCTTACAGAGCTGTCAAGGCTGAGGTGACAGAGGAGGAGGAGCGCCAGTGCGGCTGTGCCGTGGCTTTGGCTGATTGTCCTGCCTGTGCTGGGAATCATTTCCATGGCTAATAGGGAAAAGCCATCCAGCTGTTTGTCCCACTTCCTTCCTATCAGAGCGTTTTAACTCCAGGAAAATGTACTTTTTGGCCTCACGCTTTATGAGGAGTGGGCTTGGAAAAGAAATCCGAATTGAGACCTCGCAATCAGAGCCCCTGGTGCCAGCAGGCTGGACAGTGCTGGGGTTCCCATCATTTAAAGSGTGTTCCTGCTGCCTTTCCCGCAGCCAGAGCCCTGTTAGAGCCCTCCCTCCCTGCTTGCAGTGACATGTTGGAGACTCTCAGCCGCTGAGGTCAGGACTCTGCTTGAAGGACAGATAATTAATCCAGCAAAGTAATCCACAGCTCCTTTTTGGCAGATTTATGGAGATAGCCTCTGTACCGGGGACTCTGCCTCATCATCTTTCATTTCCCRGGCAAAGCGAGTGACTTGTTGTATAACACGACCTGTTCTAGATAAGGCTTTTCATTTAGGGGAACACTCGGGGCTAACAGAGATTGATTTTCCCGGCGGAAACAAGGCGGGTAACCTGGCGTTTTGGGCAGGAGCAGCCCTGCAGACGGCAGTGTGTTTTCACATTTCACATYGCCTGGGGCGCGGGGAATCCTCCGGTTCTTTAAGGGAAGGGTTTTAAGCGCGAGTTAAACGGCAATTTAATTAACAGGCAGGAGCAGACTGTGGCCCGGGAGCTCTTATTAGGAAAATGTATCGACTCACATGTTGTTCSGTAGCTGTAAACTTTGGGATTCATTTATTTCCAGGATCCTTGGAGCTCCCTGGCAGGAGGATGTGAAGGTGACCCGGGCAGGCACTGCAGGGTTAACCAGGGGAAAGGGTCCCAAATGTCAGTGTCAGCCTGCCTGACATGTTTCAGGTGCGGTGATGGATGGGCGGTGGGAGATTGCACAAGGGCAATCCATGTGTCCTTCCTGGGGCTTGGAAATCCTTCGGGAGAGCAGGGAGCTTTGGGTCAGTGAGCTGATCCTTGGGGGTGTTCACTAACCTTTAGAGTGGGGTTTTTTTCCCCTCAAGTGAATTGTTTTATGAGATTGGTGCAGTTTCTAGCAAAGCTGGTGCATCCCAAGGGAAGCACGAATTAAAAAATATTTGCACAGTGTAATGCGAGTGTGAGTTACAAAAGTGTGAGGGACGCTGCAAAGAATTGTTCTGCATCTTCTGSATTTCCTGCTAAGGAARAAAATGTCATMTATATAAATACATATATATTTTTATATATTTAAAAATATATATATGTAAGTAGAAATCAGTGCATTAGCTCTCAGAACATGTTTCCCATGATCTTAACAGACCCACAGTGCCCCACTGCCTTCCTTTTGGAAATGCAGCAGGAATCCTTCAGGAGAGGTCAAATGGCCAAAGAGGTCTCCAAGTCCTCAGCTGCTGACATCACCCTCCCAAGCTGGACCTGACTTAATAAAGGAGTCAGAACAAAGCCAACCCTCAAACCAGACATCAGGGAGAGCCCTTGGTAGTGCTCACTTTAGTTTTCCCGTTGCCTACACGGTGCTGCCTTTTCCCCCTCGTTTTGCTTGCTCGGTGAGCTAGCAGGGTGTTAAAGCCCTCATAAATTACACCTGCTGGGAGGGCCTTCCAGAGTGATTTAAGGGCAGCCATCATAGTAGAACATTTCTGTAGGAGGACACGCTGATGGGTGGAAAAGTGCCTGGCGCCAGAGTTATTCATCAAAAGCTGTTTTCACCACCCTACCGATGCACGGGGATGAGGCAGCACAAAGCAAAGATGGTGGCTGTGGTCACAGCCCTTCTTGGCTTGGCTCAGTTCGCTCCACATCTTCCTCCATGCTGTTAATGATGTTTTGTCATCCTGTTGGCAGCTGACTTTGGTTCCCTGGCAATCCTGGAATCATTGGAAAGAGATATGATTGGGATAATGGCTGGCGATGGGTGGTCCCCCAGCAAATGGCCCTCGGTAATTAAAACTATACATTCCCTTTATGTGTAAATAGGAAACAAAAGCATCTTTATTGTTTAATTCCTGTGACTCCCTGTTTAACTTCTTGGGAATTTATGTGTATGCAAGGCTGAGCAAGCCTGGCCTGGTGGAAGGTGTCCCTGCCCATGGCAGGAGGTGGAAGGAGATGAACTTCAAGGTCCYTTCCARCGCTCACCAGAATGAGATTCATTGTTGACAGCCCATGGAGAAGGGTGAACCTGCACCACCTCTGTTCACAACTGGAAAAAAAGAGAGAAAGCAACTGGGGTTCTGCAATGGTTTGTAATGGAGGAATTTCAGAAAGCTGCRGAGCCTGGAGATGAGAGGTTTATGTCAAAAAGCACATTTTAGACGATGTGGGAGATTGGCGGTTGTGGTCCAAGACTCAGCATCCTTTTGTGTAAAGAATTACACTCAGAGCAGAAACTCTGTGGGTTCTGTTCTCCTCTTCCGTACTTGGCCACAGCTCCCAGGAAATCTGGGAGGGGGATTGCACCTTGGGTGACAAATGTCTCCTTTTATTTCCCTGTACTATGCATTCCATTCTTAAAAAGGCAACTSTGCGAGAGCGTTTGATTCTGAGCTCCTTTGGTGGCTCTGCACGATCAGGARTTCTGCTGGTTGTACTGGAATGGACAAATCCTTTGGGAAAGGCCTTAAAAAGGCCTGTTTGCAGAGCAGGCACGTCAGAAGGAGCGCTGGCACACAGCTTTGGGCTTGGATCTGGGCTTGCATCTTCCTAGAAGAGCAGCAAACCAAAGTCCCGAGCAGCAGAAAGGTGCGCCATGTCGCTGTTTTGTACTCCAACTCGATTTCCCTCCAAGCTCAGCTTGAAATAACCCTTTTTCCTTTGGAAATGACTCKGTTCCTCTGACTCTGAGCACGGGGYGAGGTCCCTGYCCTGGCCCGGGGCAGAAAYTCAAGGTGAGGAGCAGCTGATGGGCTATTTATACGCTAWTAACTGTGTCTGTTGCCGGCTCCGTGAACCACATCCAGCAGCATCTATTTCGGGGCCGAGGAGCCCTGACGGAGCACATTTGGATCCATAAATTATCCGGAGCAAGGTGTGTGATGGGCTCCCCTTTCGCATCTCGTGAAAGTCACCGGCTCCGAGTTCAGCGGTGCCTTTCYGACCTGAGCAGCCTTTCCTGGGGAGGGGAATGAGAAAATTCTCCTGCCCAGGGAAATCTGCTTGCCCTGCCTGGCAGGGAGCTCTTCACCAGGGCTAGCAGTGGCTGCCTCTCTGAAATCTGAGGGATTTGAACCTTGTTCGGAGGCTAAAGGGGTAGGGAGGAAGGAGGAGATATTGATGTCTTTTTTTTCCCTTTCTTTTTTTTTTTTTTCCTTTTTTCCCTTTTCCTCCCCCTTCTCTGGGTTTGAGCCAGTACTTTTAACAGCCTTTTTAAACCGAGAGCTTGGCTGAGGGCAATTAAACATTATGGCTCTCATCTATAAAACCCCTCGTTATAGCAGTGTTTTTCTAAAATGATGCATGTGCCACCACGCGTTCTTCAATGAGCCTGGAAAAACACTTGGAATGGGCTCCTGCGATGCATCCCATTGCTCCCAGCCCAGCATCCCGCCAGTCCCTGCCTTCCCAGGCCCCTGTCCCCAGCATCCCACCCACCCCTGCCCTCCCAGGCCCCAGGGTGTGCAGGARCTGCTGCTGGCCCTGTACCAGCCCWCGGACAGGCAGATGGGACACTTTWTCTTCTGCTTTCCCCYTYTTTTGACTTCTTTTCTTGTCAGAACAAGAAGCTGGGTTTGTGTGTCCTGAGCGAGCCTGGTCCTTGTCAGGTGGGAGCAACAGTTCTGGAAGAAATGGGTTCATASTGCTGGTGCCAAGTTCCCATCTTTTTTATTGTTTTCATTCTCCCCTCTGTCTTTTTGAGTACTTAAAGCATTGTCTGCCTATTTTTCCTTCTCTYTGCACCTCATTTTGCTGCTCAGCCTTTTCTTTCCCATCCTTTAATTCCTGCCCCATCCCTGCCGTTTCCCTCTGGTCTCTCCAGAGAGAGGAAAGACAAAACTGGCTAATTTCCCTGCTTTGGGATTATTTTTTCCCCTTCCTCTCAGGAAAATGAAGGCAGATGAAGATGATGATTAGAGAGATTTTGGCAAGGAAAACGTCTCGGGGAATTGTTCAGCAGTGTGAGTGCTTCAGCAGGGATCACTGGTCAGAGCAGTGAGGAAGTGGTGCTTGGAGGGTTATTGTAGAGGAAATTAGGAAAGGCTTCAGAGAGATAAGTCTGGAGACACCTATCTCCCCAAATTTTCAAATTTGCAAAGCCAGGAAGGAGTTCTTTGACCTGGTGGTCATCAGGTGACCTGATGGTGTTGGGGAGGCTGAGCCAGAGAAAAACCTCTTCTGTGCAACCTGGGAGGCCTTTGGGGCTTCAGTTTAGTTGCCCATCCTTCAAAAAGTGACTGTGGTCCAATATGAAATTCATAACCATCTTTAGGGCASGGAACACGGAGCTGTGTTTAGTCAGATTCCTGCCCTATTGACCTAATTCCACCGAATTCCATTGCTCCCACATTTTATTGCACTTTGCATCAAAGGGAGRTGACCCTGAGGCATCAACTTTACCATGGCAACCTGGCATCCTGGAKCATTTGAATGCCTCACAGCACAGCCCAATCCATCTCGTGGAGTGTCCTTCAGAGCCGGGATGGGAAGAAGCTTCCTTAAGAAGTCAGCCATAAATTACAGAGCAAAAGTGGGAAGGATGGGAAGAGGGGAATTGTCTGAGGGAGGAGGCTGGACATCTTCCTGTACAGCAGCAAAAGATTAGGGGAAAAAAAAATAAAGAAGCAAGGCTGTTGCTGATATTTTAAGTAGCTTAATTTGTTATTTGTTAAGCTGCTGAGTGGTCAGTGGGGCATTTTGGATGCAGAGAAGAGAGGACCAAGGAAAGGAGTGGGAAGAATTCGGTCCAGGAGGAAGATGGAATGGCTCAGAAATGGGGAGAAAGGTGTTACAGAGCTCTGGGAGAGAGAGGAGAGGYCCTCYCGGGGTGGGAGGGAGGGSATGGCYGGACCTGGAGGCTTTGGCCATCCCRGGAAAGGCRTGGCAATGATCCAGCAGGGGTTGGAAGGGGATGAGGTGGATGCTAAGTGATGGGAAACAACTTCCCGTGGCAGCAGATCTGTCTTACAGCTCCCTTCCAGGGAAATGACAAATGCTGCGTGTGTTTGGTTCGTGCKGAGATATATTGAGAAGACAGGATTTATTTTCTGCTTCTCTTCGCCTGGGATGGCTGGAATGCACCTGCAGGGTTACCTGGGTTGGGATCAGGAGTTTCTGCATGCCTGGAGATGGCGAGGGGAGTGACATGGGTGACCATATGCCTGGGTATAACCTCCTTGGTCATCACTAATTCAGCAGCCTGCTCGGTCTTTGTGTCACACTGGTGTCAGGTGTCCCAGGCTGCACACACCAACTGCTGGCTTTTGTCTGGCTCTCAGGGACAGCACCTGGAATTGTCACAAGCACSTTCMCAGAGCAGGACACCAGTTCTGTCARCATCTGCTGGCCATGAGGCTCAAGTGTTGTCTTAATCCACCCTGGGTGTCTCATTCCAGAGGAGGATTCAAGCTGGGGATGGGATGGGATGGGATGGGATGGGATGGGATGGGATGGGATGGGATGGGATGGGATGGGATGGGATGGGATGGGATGATCCATGGAGGTAGCCCAGCCCTTGTGCCATCCTGGCTGGTTGCTTGCATGTAGGGACGGGCACAGGGGCCAAATTTGGCTTCAGCAGAGAAAAGTAAGGCAGCTGCACAGGGTCAACACAGCTGRCAAGAGGATAACAGCAGGACGAGTGCCTGCACTAGTTTGCTGATACTTTCACTGGCTTCAAATACATCCAGCTAAGGCAATTCCTGAGCTGTGTGTGGCTTCTCTGTTATTTGATAGAGTTTTTTTTATTTCTTTGAGCTCTGCAGCCTCTCCTTGAATACGTGTGAGCTTGTATCCCCCTCAGCACCCTCTGGCAAGAGGCCCCACAATTAAACCACAGCTTGTCGTGTGGAGAATTCCTTCTGGGCTTTGTCCATCGGTGCCTCCCTGAGATTATCCCAGACTGATGTCCCTTAACACTTGTATCTTCAGAGAGAAACCACAGTGGTCACTCAGAGGGGAGCAGCTGGACTTGGTCCTGCTTTCAGCTTTGCTGTTGTGTATTTTAATAACTAAAACCCTTTGAAATTCTTCAGCTGCCTCCAGCATTGACAGCTTTCGGCTGTAGAAGGAGAGCCCCATTTTGAGCCCCTGAGCTGGGGTGGGTTGGAGAAGGAGAGGAGTGTTAGAGCCATGACATTTTGAAGCACATGGKAATGGTGTGCCAGGTTCCTGGAGCTCACTGTGCCCAGCTTGGAGYTTGTGTCCTCCTCATTCCCTCCCTATTGTCCCCAGCACTTTTTGGGATCAGCTGCTTGTGCTCACATTCCTGTTACTTTTCTCAGGTAACACCAACAGCATCTTTGCCCTGGACTACATCAGTGGAGCCTTGACACTGAATGGGCCCCTGGATCGGGAAAATCCCTTCTACAGCAATGGATTCATCCTCACAGTGAAGGTGAGACCTCCTCCAGCAAAGTGACAGAGCAGGGTGGGGAGGGCATCCTGCCTGGGGACAGCCCCTTCCAGCAGCAAACCTGAGATCTGTGCACCAGACACATATTCAGGCACCTGGACTGTTCCTACTTTGCCTGTTTCCCTTCTTTCCCCCCACCAAAACCCTGGGTAAACACATTTTGTCCTGTCAGCAGGCAGTGGTGTCAGAGGGCATCATCCCTGCCTGCCCAGCACRGGGAGGAAGCGATGCTGGGAGTTGCCTGGTCCAGAAAAGGCACTGGAGCGTGGCTTTCCAGCCCCACCTGAGAGCAGCTCCCTGACTCTCTGCTCGCAGCCCTGTAATCAAAATCAATACCAAGCTGGGCAGCTGGCTGGAAACACATTTAGAAGTATGGATTCTGCTGGGCTGGGGTGGGGAAAAATCAGCGGCGTGGGAAGGGCCATTGATTGGGAGGGAGGGAGGCAGCCAGCACATCACCTTCTTGTTTTGGMAAGTGTGATGCTTTTTTGGGCAGGAGGGGCATAAAATCACCCCTCTGGGTCTCAGGTCCAGCTCATACTGTGGGGCTTTGAGTGTGAGGAGGAGATCTTCACCCATCCCTGGTGTCTCTTCATTTGGGCTACTGCAGTTTTAGGGAGGGAGGGTTGTCTGGTTTTAATAGGGACAAAAATATCTGTTTAATCTTGGAAAGGTTTGTGAGGCTGAAAACTTTCCTGTTTTTGTTCCTGCATGATAATGGAGTTCCAGCCACATTCTGTTGATCYGATAGATTCCTGTGTCCTCTCCTCACAAACTTCCCATCCTCCTGCGAATGCCAGCTCTCTGCATCCCGCATCCCCGGGGCCCAAAATGTTCCCTGCTGCTCTGGTGCTGGAGCGCAGAGTGAAAATACAGCTGGATTGCTGCTCGCTGGGATCAGCCTGTTCCGCTGCTGTGTGCAGAAGTGCTGAATAGCAATGAGCCGTGTGGGTCGTGATGGCGTTGCTTTGCCATGCCCACAGCAAAGCAAGATTATCCAAAGGACAAAGAGGAGGGACTCAGCCTGAAAAGGCTGTTCCTTGCTTCTCTGGCATTCAAATCTGCACTCTTTCCTTTTGGGAAGGCRAAATTGAAGTCCTTCTTGAGGCAGAGGTGTGATGCGGACTCGTGACTCAGCCCTGTGTTTAGCCACGTGTTGCCAAACCTATTTTAAGGGCTAAATCTTCTTTTCCTCTGGTGCCCTAGTTTTCCATGCCCATGGTTTTTTAACATCCTGTGTGGTTCACTGTCAGCTCCTAGTCCCACCTCGGGGTGGCAGAGGAGAGAACATGAGTGCTCTTTTCTCCACTAACCCTTCCCCTATTTTGGGGACTTTTTTTGTTGAAATGCTTGTGGTGGGGAAATCTCCTGCTTGTTCTCAAGTGACTCTGGATCCTGCCAGCTTGTTGCATGASAGARGCAAGTGAGAACTTGGTCACAGCCWTTCCAAGGGAAATTCYRAMCCCCTRGRAGGGTTTGAGAGAGCATTGTGGGACCAAAGCGTGGATGAGGGGAAAGCTGGGCCGACACCTCTGTGTGTTAATACAGCAGAGCATCCTTCCGTAGCAAAGTGGAGTAGAAAAAAGCTCCAAGTTTCTCACCACATCGTGCACACTTTGTTCTGTGTTTGTTCTCCCTGAAAAATAAAGGCTCCCCCGTTTCCTGTCCTTGCAGGCGACGGAGCTGAACGATGACCGCACTCCCTCGGATGCCACCGTCACCACCACCTTCAACATCCTGGTGATCGACCTCAACGACAACGCRCCCGAGTTCAACAGCTCCGAGTACAGCGTGGCCATCACAGAGCTGGCCCAGGTGGGCTTTGCTCTTCCCCTCTTCATCCAGGTGCAGGACAAGGATGAGGTGAGTTATCCYGTCCCTCCTTTGTGGCGTAGGGCTGGTTTGGTTTCGGGACACGCCCGGGTCCTGTGATGAGGTTCATGGTTCTGTCCCAAAATCCACTTTTTCAGCTCTCTCTGCTGCCATKGCTCTGTTTTCTGTGTACCCCAATTCCAGTTTCCCTCCCCAGGGTGCAGGCATGGCACAAGCTCTAAACGCAGTCAGGATTGTGTGGCCCCTGAGTCCCAGAAAATAGGATTGTCTGGGAAGTTGATCCCTGCCCGCTTCCAAGGGCTCTTGTCGGGCAGTGCTTTGCCAATCTTCTTTAGAAAAGGAATTTTTCTGCTAGGCTCCCAGGGGAAGCCTGCCAGGGACAGGGAAGATAGGAGCCCCAGGCTCTCTGCTGCCAGGAGGGGATGACTGGGGCATCAGTTCATCCCTGCAAACGAGCCAGGAGCTCTGGAGGCTCATTCCTGCTGCGTGTCCGTGGAGCTCTGTTTGTTACGCGCCGATCCGTGCCGTGTCAGGGATTGCAGCCTGTTCCCAGCCCTGGGCTCCCAGCCTTAATTACTCTGATTATTTGACTTGTGCAGTTCATGTCTGGCTGCCCCCAGCCCCGCCACACTGCATGGTGGCTGCTCCAAACCGCTGCTGACACCTCAAGGTGAGCTCTGCAAAATCCCTGGGAAAGGCTCTGCCTGCAGGCTCCTGCTGTTCCCGTTCTTCTTCAGGCTGAGCAAGAGATGAAGGGAGAGAGTTTATCAGAGTCAAWGGCAATCCTAGAATGGGATTAGGTTAGAAGGGACCTGAAAGATCATCTCATTCCAACCACCCTTCCAATCTTCCACCAGATCAGGTGGCTCAGATCTCCAGGATGTTTTCCTGGTGCTTCAGCTAATGGGAAATAAAACATTCCCCCCCACCCCGCCCTGACCTCCAAAATCCTGGTGGGTCAATTAAAATRYRCATCTTTTARGATGCYTTTTCTGGCTGGGAAGATGGATTTKCTATTCYCCCACCCRGGGTGGAGTTCATCCCGTCTCATCAAGCCACCCAGAAATCCCATTTTTTTTCATCCGAAGTGATTATGACATGGAACTAATAATCTACTGGTGACATGAAGTCACCATCCAGGAGTTATGAGTTCAGCCTGAAGAGGTGCAGATGAGCTATTAGGCAGATAGAGAGACTGTTTTTTCTTGAAAATGTCAATTGCTAATAAAGAAGATATGGRTATGACAGATGCTTAGGGTAGTTTCTGAATAGAGCTGCTGTCGCGCTTTCTGAGAGATCTGTCAGCACATCCATTCTTGAAGGGCATTGTCACACATCTGTTTGTGCCACCAGGATGAAGGATCTGCCATTATTTCTGGTTAAAAGCTCATTTTACTGGAGTGACTCCCATTCAMAAATTCACTTTTCAGCCTTGCTAATTTTAAAACGGGAGAATAAAGAATAGCCTCGCCTTCCCCCATTGCACCAGCAAAAAATAGGCGCCACTCTTTTGATGTATTTCTTCAGCTTCCTGAGATTTCCCCAAAAGAATTGGCTGAGATTTTTAAAACTGCTGAGAGAGGATCTCTTGTGCTCTGGGAGTCTGAAGGAGTTTTACTGTACACATTTTTGGAGACCATCATATTAGGATTGCTTTGACCGTGGCATTATTTTTACTGATAAGATGCAGAGAGCTGATTCTTGGAATATCTGGAAGGAGGGAAGTTATAAACAATTGGCTGTTTTTTCCTGCGTTGTCCTGYGATGGATCTTCCTAATTTCCTCTCATGGATGCCCAAAACTGGATTAATCATCCCTTTGCAGGGGAAAAAATGGGGAGAACGTGCAAAAAACGGGACAGAAGTGGGACTACACCTGCAGCCAGCCATGTTGTAGCACTGCTTCCCAGAGAGTGTACTTCCAGAAATCTCCAGACCCACCAACTTTTGAGTGAAAAAAAACACAGAAAGGTTCGATAGCTGCCTGGCAGTGTTATTTTGGATGCTCCAGTACACAGTGAGAGCTGTGAGGGCTTTACAAACCATCTGGATTGGAGGTAGCTGAGGCACTGGGCTGTCTCATCTCCCCGTGGATGCTGGGATGTGTTGGCAAGGACCGAGGTCTTCAGGCAGGGATGAAGACTGAAAACAAGGCTGACAGGAGCTGTTCTGCCCTTGTGCTGGAGATGACACGACTCCTTTGTGTCAGGGGCAGAAGGAAACAAGAAGGGAATTACACACATCTCCAGGGAGAGCAGAGAGAGAAACAAATGAGAGCATGGGTTGAGACATGGGAAATCAAAACTGGAGTCTTCAGGAAGATCACTTTGCTGTAGTTTTGTCTCTTGCCTCCCAGCTTGTGTTGTGAAGTCCTGGGAGGGTCCCTTGGCAGATCAGTTTTGTTCTTGAGCCTTCCTGTCCCTGTGCCTTTGTAGAGCTGGGGACAGGGCTGTCACATGGGGCTGGCCTTTAACACACTCCTTGTGGGCTGCCAAGGCTGTTAAACAAGGTTTTTCATAACCAGGCCCACACAGCCTGTTTTAACTGTGRGGTTTTTGTCTTTCTTTCTTCTGGWGCATTTTGTACAAACTGAAATGATGGCTTTTGCAAGGAGCCAGRTTGAACCATTCAGCAAAGCACTAAATACAATACATTAAAATAAAGCAATACCTTAAAAATGTGTTTCCGAGGCGCACGAGACGGCGCTTGAAAGCACGGCCGTGCTTGGGTTTCCCTCTGTGTTGTGAGTGCCTTTCTGCAGCTCAGCTGGCATYAACCTCTCCAGCGAGGGACCTGAGTGGCTCCAAGGAGAAGCCCTTCCTCTGAGTCCAGCCCTTGCCAGCTCCCAGATTCCACCCCCAAAATGTGGCTGTGGTCATGCWCCATGAGRAGCTGGCTGGGGATGGGGAGCTTCTCAAGGGGGAGGTGACCGGGCTGAGCTGAGGTGGCCCCACAGAGGGTTTTGGGGTGCAGCCCAGAGCTGTTCAGCTGCTGGTTTTGTTTTGCTTCCTGCGCTCTCCACAACTTACTGAAAGAGAAATCAGCACACAAGACTTGCACAGGGTTTTCMATCCGGCCTTTTTGAGCAGCCTGGTCCAGTGGAAGGTGTCCCTGCCCATGTGTCGTGGGTTTAAACCTGATTTTTCCCAATCCAAGTCACGGCACAAAAAAATGTCGTGGTTTTGGACTGTGCTGAAAGCCAAAAGCACTGCACCCACGATGTTCCCTCCCTTACCCGCCCCCACCTATGTTGTCCAGCATCATAGGAGAAGCGTTCTTACAGCTCCTAGCTGTGGAAGTTCTTTTCCCAAGAAACAGTCAGTGTATAACTGCTGGTGGCAAGGGAGTATTTTCTTTACCTCGTAGGAGAAAGGAAAGATTGTTCTTCAAGGCCAAATTGCGYTGTTTCGGCGGTGTAAGACCACTATCACAAATCTCCTGGCAGAACACAGCTTCTTCTAAGCATCCACTTACTTCAGACGTAGGGCGCGGGCATCTCCTCCTCCCCACAGAACACAATTTCTTCTTAGCATCAACTCACTTCAAACGTGAGGGGGGGCCAAGCCTCTTCCCCCTTTTTGGCTCCTGATAAGTTCAGTCCAGTCCTCAAAGGCCAGGTTTTTTTTCCCCCTCAGAGCCAGGTCACTCTCCTTTTCTACACAGGTCTCCCATTGAAGAAATAGTCCTTTCAAGAACAGCCTGCCCTCTCCATGTCCAAGCACCACAGCAACAGCACAGCAACCCATCCCATCTTCTCCTTACTGTGGTCTTGGGTCTCCATTTTTTCTTCTTACATCTCCTCACCCTCCTGCTCTGTTTTTCCCCAGTGCATGATACTAACAACTAAATACTAACAACCTAAGTAAGAACTACATGGCGGTCACCCCTATCTTGTTTTGAATTCCTCTTAAGTACAGGACAATACGTCATCACAGAGGTGTAACCAACCTGTGCAATTGGCCCAGGCCTGATGGGCAGCCTGTCCATCAACCTCAGAGCCATGATGGATTGGCTCTAAAACACAGGGGGTAGGGCTGCTTTTGCTGGAGAAGAAGGAGAAAGCTTCTAGAACTTCCTCACAGGAGCCATCTTTGTGGTTTCTTGGTCCCATCCCCCCACCACCAAAAATCGGACCAAGTAAAACCATGACACCATGGCACGGGGTTGGAATGAGTGGGCTTTACAATCCCTTCGAAACCCAAACCAATCTGGGGTTCTACAAACCAAGAAAAAAGCATGAATTGCTGTGCAGCCGAGCTTCTCTCCATGCTAGCTCAAGAGCACAGCTTTCCTGAGCCGTTCAAGAGCAGTTGATGAAAAACCATGGAAGTTTCCAATATTTAGGCTGAGCTGGACAGCCCAAGGCGTGCCAGGGAATCCAGCTTTCCCACCGCAGCTTCCGCTCCATTTTCCTCTGCGCGCTCGAGTGAGGAGGAAGAAAAGGGCAGAGGCTATCTGAAGCACCGCTGTGACGGCCTGACATTTCAAAATCCATTTTGAAACAATTCTCTAAAATAAGCATATCCAGGGAGGCAAATGGGGAATTTAGAATAAGGGAAACCCAGGCCACGGGAATGCGCTCYCTTTGTCGCTCAGCGCTCCATCAGAGAGCCCCACCAGTACATCCTGTGTGCCCATGCATGTGCAGGTGGCAATATATGAATCATCCCCAGCAAATATATGCATATGACAGGCACAAGCACTATAAATATGATCTACATGGCAAGAAACTGTAAAGGGGAATTGACGGCGCGCAAGCGTTCTCTCCCAAAAGTGCCAGCTGCCAGTCGGGCTGAATTAGATTTCACAGGGGTTTTTGCAATACATGGAATTCACCAGCAAATTACCCTTAAAGAGGGAAAATCAATCATTTGGAGCAGAGATAAGCTGAAGGCGAGGCAGSCTCAGATTGATCCCGTCTGTGCGGGCGTGTGTGGAATTCAGCCGATAACCTGGGGAGAGCGGGGAAGGAGAAAACTCCTCCAGGAGGGAGGGAGCAGGCAAGGACCRACACTTAGGATGGACAAAAAGATGGGAGTGTTGGGAGGAGGWGCAGAAAGGAGAAGCAGAAAGGTTGGGCAGCATTTTGCTCCAGGCATCCTGCGTTGTGAGCTCTGTAGGGACGCAGGGGACAAGCAGCAGCGCCCAGTGATTGTTGTCAACCCCAGAAGGGTTGTCAGTGCTGGGTGGGAGATGAGTGCTGGGACCCCATGCTGGCTGGGCAGTGGGAGAGAGGCAGTTCTGAGTTAAATGCCCTGAAATTTGTGTCTGACTCGCCAGAGCCAGGCATGAGTACCCAAGCCCTACAAAAAGGCACTGATTGTTTCCAAAATAAACCAAACTGTTTTTTCCCCTTCCTTCACCTCCAYTTCCAAACCCTCAGCTCTTTCCTTTCCTCATAGACTTCCCAGAATGAGGAATATTTAATCCTCTATAGCTTGCTGTAGGGAATAGCCCATGCCTAGAAAGTGACTGGGAGGAAAACTGTATTTTGTGCTTCAGGARGGCAGGGCTCTCCATTTTGAAAAAGCAAACTGCAAATCTTCAGTAAAGAAAACCAAAGGCAGATCTGTATTGAGACAGTGTGAAGAGGACAAAACCCGGGATTCCCAAGCTGCCTTTTCCAAATCTAATTCACTTTATGCCAAAAATGGTCGCAGGAAATCAACCTACCCATGCACTTTGAGGAATGATGTTGTTGAGGAAAGGGCTGTCTGCTTGCCTAAGGATTTGGATTATTTTATTTTTGATTTTGTTTTCTTGTGTCGCCATTGGTAAGTGGTGCCAAATATTTGTTTTGACTGCTGGAAGGGGGAATAATTTCCGAAGCGTTTCCAGGTGCACTCCCACAAGGAAGGGGCTGGGTGGGAGCAGAAGTGATGGATGMAGCCAGCAGGTGATAAAAGCAGGGATAAAAATGATAATCCATCCTCAGTCCCATCTGAATCAGCAGTGTGGCTGCCTCAGCCTCCTGATGTGAGGAGTTTCCCAATTCTTGGTGAGCTCTGCTCCATGAGTGTGAATTGCAAGCTGGGAGAGCAGATTTTTGGCCATCATTCMCAGGAAGGTGCGTGAGCAGGTCCCACCTGACACTTGAGACCTCTGGAGTGACACCTGCACCCACCTGCTGGCATCTCTCAGCCTCAYACCCTCCTTTGCCTGCCAATCCTGCCTGTGCCTGGGGTCCTCCCCCTGAAATTCCAGAGGCATATTGGCCACATGCAGCTGGCAAACAGGCCTGTCACAAACTGTCCAAAAACCAGTGGTGGCATTTYCTGAAGCGAGGTGCGGGCATGAGGTCGGTGTGGCTCCGGTTCCGYGCCCCGAGGAATGCGCACGCGGAGAACCAAGCCAGAATTCTGCCCAGCTGCAGCTCCAGTTGTGTTTTAGCTGGATTGCCACAAAATTTCCCTCAGTTTTGATTGCTGGAAGGAGGCAGTGGGCAGCAGCCTCGAGCACCRGCATGGGATGAGAGGAGCTGGAAAACGTGTTGGTGCATCCCAGCGYTGGGCAAAACTTCCCTCCAAAACCCGTTTTTATGGCTCAGTTTGTTTCAGAAGGAGACAGGTTTATTATCATAGGGTTGCTAAGCTTTGGCAGGCWGCTCCTGAATTTGTGGCTCCAGAGGAAGGCAAAGGTTTGTTTGCAGTGGTGGGGAAAAACTGAGCTGGGAGATCAAGAGATGGAGAGGGGAACGAGCACATGAAGGAGGTCACTGGTATCATCCTCATCCTCATCCTTGGCACTGGAAGGGGATGATGGTGATGCCTGGCTGTGATTGCTGCACACCAGGACCTGTGAGAGCCCAGGGATGCAGCAGCATCCTGTTTCTGTTGTTTTCCCTCTTCCCAGCCACGTTTCCAACCCGTTGTTTGCTCTGGGTGGCAGGAGCGGGTGGGAAGGGGYGAGGGAAATGTGAGCAGCTCCCTGTGGCTTCCTCTGGAGTGGGGGGTCCTTGCTGCGAGCTGGGCTTAGCCAGGCCCTTCTGCTGGGCAGCTGATAACAATTTGAATATTCAGATTGGCTTTCAGGTGTCTGCAGGGGGCTGGCGAGCTCCGGGAACCGGGAGCAAGGGAAGCAGCATGGGGGCCGAAGGAGAAAAATAAATAGCTGAATAAATATATGARCAGCAGCCCTCCCGACAGGCAGCAGCATCTCCCTTCTCCAGACCTCACGTGGGGACACTGAGGCACTCGAGGGGCTGCTAATTAGGGATGGTGGCTATCTGGAGCTGATCTCCTTCCCCAGCTAGAGGGGCGTTAATCCACCTGCAAATAACTTGGATTTCTTTTGATGTTTCAACTTTTATCTTACGCCTCCAACAAACTTGCTCGTCTCTGGCTTCCAAGAGAATCCCTCGCCTCTTGCTGCCACAAAAAGGTGCTTTTGTGTACTGTGGGGAGGGCAYGGGCCTGGGAGAGACCCTGAGGGCTCAGCAGCAGAGACAGGCAGAAATTCCTCAATGAAGAAGCTTTTTGGCACTGGTGGAAAATGGTTGTAAATCAATTCCCTGAGGATAGGGTGCAAAATAGCTTGGGAGGTAATGCTTCCTTCTGCCATTCTCCGTATCCTCTGCTCCCTTACTCCCAGGGGTGTGTCTGGGGTGTCAGGAGCACCCCTCACTTCCTCCTTTGGCAGTAGAACAGCTCATGGAAGGTGTCAGTGTCAGTCTCCATGAGATGCTCCCACCATCCACCAGCAGAGCAGTGCTGGTCTCCCGAGGCGCTGGGTGCCCTGGTGTGGTTGTGTGGGTGCCCTGAGGGCTGGCTCCTGCTGTGGGACTCCMCTGGGAGATGCTCAGCGTGCCCCCAGCCCCGTGGATTGCACATAGGTGTGCGAGGAGAAGGGCAAGGTGGGGATTCTGCTCATGTCACCCGCTCTCAGCAGTCACACTTAGGCAGCTTTTGCTATTAGTGCCCCTTCGTGCATTTAATTGGCCTCTCTTTCTGATAGGAGCGAGGTCATTCGGGGAAAATTGGAAATTCATCTCTGGCAGCTTCTGAGCTTGCTTTCTGTGTGCTCTGCTGGGCCGTGCTCTGGGAAGGGGGCCATGCTCAGAGCAAGGCTCCAAAATCACCGGGATGATGGTGGCCTTGCTGCTTTGCTGGCCTTTGGGACAGGAGGAGTTTTTCCAGTTCCCAGTTTGAGCTGTGGTACTGGGAAGAGCCTCCTGCATGGGAGAGGCACCCCTGCTGTGCCCTCAGCTCGAGGCAGTGAAATCCCAGGGCATGTTTTCACTGCTCTTTCAGCCATCAAAAGGCACATTCCATGTGGGCTCATCCCAGGGACGCATTCCCACTCGTCTCACGCTCATATGGATTTTGCATAAAACACTCAAATTTTCTCTTTCCCCTCCCAGGGGCCCAACAGYGTTTTCGAGGTTTACCTGGTGGGCAACAACTCCCACCACTTCATCATCTCGCCGACCTCCATCCAGGGCAAGGCAGACATCCGTGTGCGCGTGGCGGTGCCGCTGGACTACGAGACCATTCCTCGCTACGAGTTTTCGGTAAGGCCACTCCACTGGGCTCTGTGGGACAAATTCCTCTTGGTTTTAGGCATGAGCTGGGAGTGACCATTCAAATCTTCCTCTCTGCWTCAGTACTTGAAAGGGGGCTTATGAAAAAGATGGGGATAAACTTTCCAGCAGGGCCTTTCGCAATAGGGTGAGGAGGGATGGCTTTTGATAGCTGATTTAAATTAGGTATAGGGAAGAATTTTTTTTTTTGTGAGGGTGGTGAAACTCTGGAACAGGTTACCCAGAGATGAGGTGGATGTCCCATTCAGGGGACAGGTGGGGTGAGGTTTGGAGCAGCCTGGTCTAATGGAGGATGCCCTTGCCCAYGGCAGGGTGTTGGACTYGGTYGCCTTTAAAGGTCCCTCCAAACCCAACCCATTCTCTGATAATCCACATGATGAAACACTACAAAACAGTGGAGCACTACAAAACAGCCAAAAAATCAGAAACTGCAATAAAGAAAGAGGTGGGGAGGAAGAGATTTGCTCTGCACTTTCCAGCATCCAAAGGCTCAGCTGCAAGAGCTTAAGCAGAGCAGGGCCATAAAAGCTTTATAGAGCATAAAACTTTGTTTTAAGAGCGRCTATCAGGTGCCAAAACCCTCCCCATCAGTTGGTTGGTTTGCCTTGAGCTGGCTCAGCTGGTGAGGAAGCTCAGGAGAGCTTTTCTCCACTGAGGAAGGACAGATAACTCTCGCAACCTTCCTGGCACGTCCAACCCTCCCCTCGCCTTTCCCTTTTGCCCAGCTCTTTGCGAACGAGAGCGTCCCGGACCACGTGGGCTTCGCGCGGGTGAAAATCAGCCTCATCAACGAGAACGACAACCGGCCCATCTTCAGCAAGGCCCTCTACAACATCAGCCTCCTGGAGAACACCACCGTGGGCACCACTGTCCTCCAGGTCCACGTGAGTAGGAGCATCCAGCTGCCTTTGTCGAGCTCTTGGCTCTGTGGGGTCACCAGGGGATGGCCTGGAAAGGGAGGTGCTGGTGGTGGGGTGGACTTTTGGAGCAGAATCTTGACCTTTCCTGCCACACCAGCAATTTCATCTGCAGATACTGATCCCAGTGGGCACAGTCCCCTTGGTGTGTTTTTTCTCACTGCCTGCTTCAGAAGCGTCATCTTCCTCAACCGGACCAGGGTTGGCTGGGCCATTAAAGGGGCAAAGGATGGGAAAGGAGGGATTCTCTTTAGAGAGTGTAGTATTACACAGCTGGTAGCAGAGCAGAGGAGCAGCAGAGGTGGTGGTGGTGGTGGCAGGGGGTGTTTCTGTAGGGCTCCTTTCCTCCTCTGTGGGTTGGTTGGGATCCTYGTGGAGAAAACACATTTCCTGGTGTGTGAGAGTGATGTTGGGGCACAGCAAAAGCCTGTGCTGAAATACCATTGGGATGAGCAGCAGAGCTCCTCTGGGATGGGGCATATCGCAGCAGGGAGCACCAAAAGTGGGGAATATCGCAGCAGGGAGCACCAAAAGTGGGGAATATCGCAGCTGGGAGCACCAAAAGTGGGGAATATCGCAGCTGGGAGCACCAAAAATGGGGAATCTTGCAGCTGGGAGCATCAAAACCCCTGCTGCACTTTGGGTGCGTTGCTGCCGTTTCTGTTAGCCATCGATGAGTTAGCTTGGCTCCCTCTCCAGTGAATCTGCTYCAGCTGCCCTCCCCTGGCCCCCTGCTCTCCCAAAGCACAGCCCCTGCTCTCCCATCCGTGCAGGAATGCCCGTTCAGAGGATAAAAGCCCGGACAAAGGAGATGGGTGTATGTGCCTGTGCGTAAGTGTGTTTACTTTACAAACAGATGGCGTGGAAGTGTGCAGAGCCCCCGAGCGCTTCCCATCTGACAGTTATTAATATTTCAGGCAGATGTTTAGCTAGGCAGGCCGTCAGACACTAAACAATGAGATTGTTACTGTGTCTCCTCTTCCCCCAACTCCCAGCCATGCCAGCGTTTCGGAGTGAGCACAAAATGCCAGGAGTTGAATCTTCCGTGATAAATCAGAGCRGATGCAATTAGTGCCGAAATCCAAATTGCCCTCCCAGCTGATCCCAAACTTTTAACAGCCCTCGTAAAGCACCAGCTCCTCCTGCTGCGGCCGCTTGCCTCGGAGCTGCAGCCCTCTGCTCGCTTCCTGTCTGCAACTCCAACTGTCCCACGTGCTGCAGAAGGGAAAGCCTGCTTTCCTTGATCATAAATTCCTCATTTGCTCTTTTTTTTCCTTCTTTTTTGCTTGCTTGAGATCTCTTCCTGGATATTCACACGTAGGGGTTAGTTTTGGAGGAAGCCTGGCCATCCACATGGTGTGGCCACTTCTTCAGTGGCCACTGGACATCCTCATGAAAGGGGACTTTGGCTGGCTTCCCTCTTTTTGTGCTCCTTTGTGCAAATAAGTGCAGGTTTGGAGAGACAGTGGGTTTCAGGGTGCTGGGAACAARCCAGGTGGCTTGTGGGATCGGGATGAGCAGGGGAGTGCGTGGCTGCCGAAGGGTGGCAGGGGGCTGTGTGCCAGCTGCTGCCAGAGAGGACCAAGCACAGCTGGCAGGACAGAGCAGTGCCTGCAGCACCTTCCTGGCAGGCAGGCGAGCAGCTAAAACCACAGGAGCTGAGGCAAAGGGAGCTCGCTGCTCTTCTGCCCAGCCCCACATCCTGGGGGAGGAAAGGTTGCTCCCAGCAKCCTGGGCTGTTTGCCCATCTCCCAGTGAGTGCATCCCTGCTCTGCCCACCTGGCTGTGCCTGATGGGGCATGTGTAGGTGAGGGAGAAGCCTCTCGTCAATGCCACCATCTCCAGGCTGCCTTGGTGTGGCCAGCTGAGAGGAAAGAGCAAGTAGACTTCATTTGCGGTGACAAACAGCCATTTGTTTCTGCAGCATTTCAGCTCCCGGTGTCAGCAACACACAGAAACATTGCCTGTTACCTGTGTAAATCAGCTGTGAAACAGCCCCAGGAGYGGGCAGCCAGCAGGGATCCACAACTGCTGCTTGCTCTGCATTCCCTGCCTCCCTCCCTTTGCCCAGGGATGCGTGGATCTGGGGATTCCCGGCCCTTTGCTCGGCATGACCTTGTCCATCCACCCTCTAAGATTTTGTTTGCTCTGTACTCAGCATTCCCCCACCTCCCTGTCCATCCATCTGTTTAATTCTGCCCAATTGTTGTTTGGACTCAGGTGGTCATTTGCTTGCACAAGAAAGTCTGGAGCATCCAGGCTCTGTGGGAACAGCTCCTGTCCCATGCAGGGAGCCCACAATGTGTCCCAAGGCAGCCTTCTCTCCTGCCTCGGTGTTCTTGGAGTATGAGGAGCAGCTGAGGGAGCTCAGCCTGGAGAAAAGGAGGCTCAGGGGAATCTTCTCACCCTCCACAACTCCCTGACCAGGAGGGTGCAGCCAGATGGGGGTCAGACTCTCTTTCCAGTTAACCAGTGACAGGACGAGAGGGAACAGCCTCGAGTTGTGCCAGGGGAGGTTTACATTGGATATTAGGAAAAATTCCTTCACTGCAAAGAATGCTCAGGCTTTGGAACAGGCTGCCCAGGGAAGTGGTGGAGTCACCATGCTTGGAARTGTTCAGAAAACACGTGGATAGGATGTTTAGGGCCGTGGGGGTGTGAGCTGGCTTTGTGGCTGAATTCAGTTTCAGAGGCTGTCAGGGCCTGAGATGGTTCATGCCTGAAATGGAAAGAGTTTTGCCCATTATAGCAAAAACAGTGTGAAGAAGCTGCAGCCACACAAACYTGTTCCACAGTTTTACCACCCCCACAAAAAAAAACAACAAACCTTTTTCCTTGAGGACCTGAATTTTGGGCTGTGAGTTAGGATAAAGGGGTCAACACTATTTGTTGTTCAGTYATCTSWGGCTGAGGKAGGAGAATGATCCACARGAAAGCCAAACCCAGCAGCTGCTCTGAGAATCAKCTTTGGTTGGATTTGGGGTGRGRGACACYGCAGAAGCCAGGTTTACACAGAGGGTGTAAACTCTCCCTGACCGAGGGTTTGGGGAGCAGGTTTTGAGTGTGTGGAGTGACCTCTGGTCAGAGGCACTAAACACYCTCCTCCCTTACACAAGCCTGGCTGTGAAGCACCCAGCCCCAGAGGCCACACATCCACGTGAGAGGCAGCTGAGGGGGTGTCAGAACCATCAAAGAYCCCCCAAAGTGCTCCCCAGAGCCCTTACACCGCAGAGACTGTGTGTGATGGGAAATGATGCAGCAAATCCAGAGTCTGCTGCAAGAGACGGTGTCAAACTGCCCCTCCCAGGGATGCACCTGGGCATTCCCACCTGGCCTGAGGCTAAATTCATCTGTGGCATTCCATGCTTTTGGGGGGACCCTCACCACCAAGAAGAGCAGCTGGAGAGGATCAACACAACGTTGTCAGGATGCATGGATGATGATATTTTCTTTATTCTGTCTCTGTCACTCTCTTTCTGTCCCCCCACACCTCTTCTCCATTTCTTTCTCTTCCTCTTTCCCCCTCTCTCTCTTTCCTTCTCATATTTTACATATTTACATAACACCCATATTACTGACTTTGGCACATGACCTTATTTGCACCTTGCTTCATGTAGAGACGTTTCTAATGACTTTAAAAATCAGGCTCTAACAAAGGCCTATTCCAGCCTCAGTGATTCCACGAGTGATTCCCACACATGGAATAAGCCCCTCAGGCCAGAGATTCCTGCTTTTGCAAGGAGAGACAGTGTGAAGGACTCCTTACTCCACCCAAAGATGACATAAATCATGGCTGTTTGGAGTTCATGTCCACTGCATGTCCACAACGATGGAAGAACGAGCAGCCTGCAGTTGTTAGAGGCCTCTCTCAATGCAAATTCAGTTTTTCCCCTGCCCCAGACTCTGCTGTGCCAGGGAAAGGCTTGGAGAGCAGCAAACACCTTCTGTGAGGCTGGAGCAAAGCAGCTCAGCCTGAAGAGATRGGCCAGTTCTGCCTCAGCTACCAGCAGATATTGAAATGCCATTTTTTCACTGAAACAACTGGCCATGAAGCCTTTTAATAACATAACAGAAAAGGTCAGAGAAGGAATTTCACACTTCTTGAGCAAGCAGGCAGCCGGTATAACTTCATGCCTTCCAGGAASGAGGCAGCGAGGAGAACATCCCCTGCACCCTGAATGAACTGGGGCTCTGACACCCCCTGCCTGRTGGCCAGTGGCTTGTGATGGGTGCTGGCTTTGCTGGGAGCAGGAGCAGGCTGCAAGGATGGGCTCTGGATAGCTGTGGTGAGCTTCCTTTCCAGGCATGGGGGKTGTGGAAGCAGTCCCTGGTGCTCCTGGCCAGGGGGGAGCGCTCAGCTTTTTGGGGTGGAAAAAGCTTTTGGGGTCCCCACAACCCAGGTCCTGCACTCCCTGCAGCAGGGAGAGGAGGAAGTGGGGAGAGGAGGGAGCTYCAGCTGCTGATGCATTCCTGGAGAGTGGGGAAGGGGCCTGAGAGGACCCAGCAGGAGGTGGGAATTACGGGGCGGGAGATCTCCTTAAGCTCCTCGTGCGCTGCGGATCTGCGCGGCAAAGTCCTCCTGAAAAGCTCCGATAACCAAAATCATTAAAGCCCAAACAAACCGAGAGTGGCTTGTTTTTAACACAACAATTCGTTTGATTTGCCTTGAAGGGTCTGCAGGAAAGTGGTTCTCCGGGGAAGTGTGGAAAGTAATCCCAGCTCCGTGATCCCTCCTCGGTGCTTTATTGGCCCAGGTCTGGCTTGGCTGCACAGGATCCGTGGCTGTGGGCTGCGGGGTGCTGCCTGCCCCCTTCCTGCTCACCCACCCTGAAAAATGGCTGGGATGAGGAGAGGGACACGTGGAGGCTTGCAGGGAGTGAATCCTTGCCCTCCTTCAAACCCCATTCGAGCAGCTCCCAGCAGCATCAGCCCCTGCTGTTCCTGATCCTCAGCTGCCAGCTCTGCCCATGGGTCAGATGAGCCCTGCTTTGGAAATCAAATCAGCAGCTCTCTGGGATGGCTGGGTAGCTGTTTGTCCCAAATCCTTGCGGGGTTAATGTCTCCCTTTTCCCCAGGACCTCCTCCTCCTGCATCCCTGTGTTCTCTGCCTTGCTTTGGTGTGCTCCTTACCCTGAAATACCTCTGGGCTGGGCTGGGGCTGCGTTTCTCCTCACAACAACCACCCTCATGAAGTATGGAAGGGATGTGGAGAATTTTCAGAGCTTTAAATATTCACACACACACACACACAGAAATAATATTTTTGGGTGATCTGCTGCTGGGCTTTCCACAGTGATCTTCTGGAGTAGAGTGTGAGCATTCCCAGCAGACCTCAGATTATAAACTGTGGTGCACAACTCAACCAACAGGCATCGATTCTGGCACRGGAATGATTTTCTGTATCTTGCGATCTGTGGAAAGGCAGATGAAATCAATGCTGCATTCCCTCGAGCCTCGATGACCCGAATCTCTAAGGCAGCCTTCTGTATAAAAAACCCCACTGTTTTCCCCTTTTTTTTTTTAATGAAATCTGGATTATAATTTTCAGATTATTTGATGGAGGAGCTGAAGTAATAGTCTCCCTGTATTTCTGTCAAATGCATTGGCCTGTATATTCTTATATATGTGTTTTTAATATATAGACATCTATATTAATGTACATACCAGTTCTCATTCCTCAGCAGTCCCTTTTTCCCGCCCCCCATGTCTGTCCCCAGAATCTCCATTCACCTGGATTCTCATCCTCCACCTCCCTGCCACCATGCTTCCTCAGGAGAAGCCTTGTTAGTAGGAGCCTAATGAAGTAAATGCGCTAATTAACCTTCCATTACTCTCCTCATTAAATCAAACTTTAATTTGGTTGGCAAAGTTCCTCTCCTTTACCACCCAGCTGTCAGTTTTCTTCTGCTGCTTCGATCTCTCACTGGTCTTGTGTCGGGGATGGGAAAATCGATCCCGGCCTGATTTTCTTTCCCCTTCTTTCCAGCCAGCTGTAAACACCAGTCAACAAGAAAGTAATAATGTACTTTTCCCACCCTGGCAAGGAGGGTTGCAGACATCAATAAACAGCTGTTTAGGATGCAAATCACTTTCCCAATCAGCCATCAGCCTGTGAGTTTGGCAGGGATGATGCCATGGTCCGTGGGCTCCCGCATCCCATCATGGCACTTAGCAGCCATCCCAGACAGGAGAGGTGCATCTCTCCACATTTGGAGCACTCCAAGCCCTCATGTGGAGGGGATGAGGCTTTGCAAACCTTTGGGGGTTCCTCTGGCTGCCTATAGAGCTCACCCCACCCTGTGTCACTCCATCCCCCTGTCCCATGACACCTGGGGAGCTGCCACTCCCTGCTGTTCCTTGGTGATCTCCAAACATTTTCTCGGAGAAAAGATGAATGCAGAGGGTCAGAAGCAGTCAGAGATCAAAGGCAGCAGTAGAGGCTGTACCTCTGAGATGCTGGTGGGTGAGGGGCACACCCTGAGCTGTGTTTCTCTCTCACGTGGTGGTGGTGGTGGTGGTGACTCTGTGGACCAGCATCAAGGGAAAACCTGCACTGCTCCTGATTTTGGGAAGGCTGCATGGAATAAGGACACGGCCACTGAGGCCAGCCCTTCTCCCCACACAGTTCTCCCTCCCTGTCAGCCTCTTCATTGATCTTGTTGTTCCCAATCCCACCCCTCTGATCCCCCCCTCCCCATCCCGGTGCTCCGTCTCCAGCTGTGCTTAAACAGAACAAAATCTCTTCCAATTTCCCTGCTGCCCAAAAGAAAATTGAATCCTTTATCTGCAACAGGAGAGGAAAACTGCAAACACACGGAACAGTGAAGAGTTAAATAATCAAAGCAGGCAATTCCAAATTGCCTGGGAAGTTAAACATGAATGGCTTGGCTTCTTCCTGCGTGCTCCTCGGGTTTTTACAAGTACAAAAAGACTCTTGCACTCCTTGTTCCCGTTAAATATTCTTATCAATCCGGCTCTGTAAAGAAAGGGAAGGGGAGGAGGGAGTTACCAGGCGTGATTGACAGAGCTGAAGTCCTCGTCCTTCTGTCAGGGCCCAGCGCTCTTCGGCTGTGTTTATCTCTTTAATCTAAATATCAATCCGTGGGACCGAAATGGGGTGGAATAGGAATCATGACAGCCCGAGCGCTGAGGAGAGAGAGAGAGAGACACTTACTGCAGCTTGTGCTCCCTGTCCTGATGGAGCTGTCAGGAAAAATGCACAGCCAGAGCGCAGAGGTGGGAAAACAACACAAAATCACAGCCTGGCCCCTTCCCCCTGCCCAGCCAAAAAAAAAAAAAACAAAAGGAAAAAACCCAACAATTCAGTGAGATGGGGAGGAAAATCAGGGAGCAAACACAGATCTGTAAAAAGTAAACCTGTAAAGAAAACCAGGGAGCAAATGCAGAACTGTGAARAGTCCAAATTGCATTCTGTAAAGCACAGGCCAGGCAGCCTCCCAGTGGTCCCAGTAGTGGATGGGGCTGAGTGGTTTTCCTTTGCTGCTGGCTTTGCCAAGGGATTTGGGRTGTGGCTAGGAGTTAAAGGGACAGTTTTTCCCAGGGTGATGCTCTTTGCCATTCAAACACCMCAACTTCACCCTTCCTTCTCATCCATCCCTTTGGGGCTATCGCTGTCCTCACCCTGATACATCCTCTCCCAGGCTCCTCATGCTTTTACAGCCACAAAGTTCCAACAGAGCCAGCACTCCTGGGGTTTTAATCTGTTCCCTCAGCTGGCTTCCCCCATGCCCTCAAGCCCCAAACCTCTCCCAAAGCATCACAGGCCGTGTTTCCTCGGGATTCCCATGGGAGTCAGACCCAGCAGTGCTGTTGGCTGAGTGACACTGTGACAATGTCACCCCAGGGCAGATGACCTTGAGCTGCCCCAGTGCTGCTGACAGGCTGAGGGGAGAGTGAGTGACCTGAACTGGGCATTTGGGACCATCAGATGTACAAATCAGTTGGGTTTTGCCATTCCTTTTCYCCAGGCCGAGATGCAGCGTGTTCCTGTCCATCTCCTGGTGTTCATCTCATCCCTCCWCCTTTGTTTTTATCCCCTGTCTGCCTGCTGGGCCTCTCGCCTGGTTGAGGTGGAGTTGCAGATGGTGGGTGGCAGGACCGGCTTCCCCAGAGCTCTCGCGAGCATTTCAGCAATCTCTGAGGATTTAYATGTCTTCTATCAGACTTTGACCTTAATTTCTTCCATTTTGCTGGGCTGTAAAATTCATTAGAGACCCAGCAGTGAAGTGATTGAGATGTCAAGCCACGYAGTTGTGGGGTTATTTAATCGCTCAGACGTGCCGCTTGCCATTTGGGTGGACAACAGGAAAATGTGAAATCAACACGGTTCATTAGTGCAGGACTTGCACCCAGCTCTGGTAAAACTCACCCAGATGGGCATTTAAASGGTCTTGGGTGTCATCAGTGAGAACTCACGCTGGAAGAGCCCATTTATCTCACTTTTTTTGGGTTTGTCTTATTTTTTTTTTTTTTTTTTTTTTTTTTTTTTGTCACCTGGTGTTTTACAGCCCGGTCTCTAGACATTCCAGCAGCCCAGCTCCGGTAAATCCCTGCCCGCTAAATCCCGGCTGCCCAGGCAAGTGTTAACCTCACCCGTGTGGAGCCGGTGTTGCAGGGGCTGCTGTTATAAAACACAATCAGAGAGGCTCTTGTTTTCCCCGGTGGCTGGCAGAAGAGGTGGGCAAAGGCTCTGCCGTTCCCAGGGGGGTTGATTGACTATTTTTTCCCCCCCAGCCGGGTTCAGCGCAGCCCTCCGGGGTCATTAGCACCGATTGAGCTGCCTGGCTCTGGGCAGGGTTTGGGGAAGCGGTGACAACCGCGGTTGCCCGGCATTGCCTCGATTCCCCACTCCCACCTCACTCTTTCCCAGCTAATCAGGCTGCTGGGCTCCATTGCCGGCCATCCACCAGCTCCTGATTGCCACCTCCCACCGGGCAGCCTCTCTCCAAAAGGCTGGGAAAGAGCGTGGCCAGGGCAGGCAATGCCAGCAAAAAAGCTGTTTTCCCACTGAAGTCATTCCATAATAACCTTAAGTAGGTTTTTCCGTGGGTTTTTCCATTCCGCTTTCACACCCCTGTGATTGCATCTCGTGGAAGCTCTTGGCCCTTCACATTTGTCTTCCCCGAATCGCAAATCAAATCCTGATCCCGGTGGCTACCAGCAGTTARCTGTAATTCCCCTGTGTGAGGAAAATTAATCCACAAACACCAGAGGTTTATGTCTGAAAAGGAGGCATAGGAGTATGGTAACTTTATTTGAGTAAAGGGAGAGGTCATGGGCTTTTCCCATGGGGTCTCTCAAATTGCAGCCTCTTTTATCCCAATTTCCCGGCCGCAGTGCCCTCTCTCTTTCCCCACTGGCTGACGAACTTGAGGTACCTCTCAAAGCATTTAGGCTCCCCAAAATACAGACCCCTTCTAATATACACCCTCTTCTTTTTTTTTTTACTGTCTCTGTGCTTGTAGTTCATTAACACAGTCTCGGATAAGTCAATCAGTGGAATTCCCATGGAAATCCTTCCCATTGTTTATCTCCCAGTATCGCTCTTAACTTACCCCAGATCACAGTTTGTTTGTAAAGACACTCTCTTCTCATTCTTTCCCCTGGGACCTGGAGGTTGCCTTGAGGAAGGGATGTTTGGATGGCTGCCTGCCTAACACACACAGCTTTTGGTGGCTCCACAAATCAGTAGGATGCCAGGGCGTGKCTCCCCTCTCTGAAATTCTTATACCAAGCTCTGAGCAACCTCTGGTTGCCCAGTCAGCCCCAAGCAGCGACTGCATGTGCCTCACCTTTATAGAAAATTGGAAAAAAAAATGGGAAGCAGATGGGAATCCTCCTTCTGTATGCTTTCCCAAGCCGCAGGCATCTTGCTGGAGCAAGCAGGGGAGCAGGCAGGGATAAGGTCCGGTCACCCTGGTCCCCTGACAGCTTTTTGAYGTCCTGTAATTGCTTTCCTGCCACAACTCTTTTAAGCAGGGAGCTCCTGGCCAAAGCAATTTGTTCCCCATCAATTTTTATTTCCCGCTTTGTGCATGTGAGGGAGGGAAAACAAAGAGGGTGAAAGAGAACAAACAGAGCACCGTGMTGAGGGAAATGTGGGAAAGGTTTGGCCCTCCAGCCAGGCAGGACATGGCAGCCCTAATCATCATTCCAGCGTGCTCTGCTCACCCCTGCAGCCACCTTCCAGCTGCTCATCCCTGTCTGACAGTTTTACGGGCAGGACTGCCATGCCAGGGGCTCCACAGAGCACCTCGAAGGGCTCTTTTTGGCTCTTTAAGCTCTTTCCCGACTCCTCCTGCCGCGCTCCCTGAAGCCGCTGTGAGTAGAGTTAATCTGCAGCAGTTTAAGAAGTCTCTGAGTGGGTCTGGCGGATGATGAATGTCTAAACCATTACCGGGTGAAGCTCCGTGGAGCTGTTTAAACCTGAATTCTCCCATGTAAATTTCTGCTCCATCAATCCTGATGACATGTCAAACATTGCCATTGTTTCCCCGAACAAATTGGACGACATGCCCTTTCCTGCAGATTTGCCCACGAGAGCAGAACCGCGCTCGCGTCTCCGGCGGGCGGGGAAGGGTGGATGTGATGGCCCTTGGTGGGACAGGAGGAGAAATCCCGAATATTTGTGCTCGGGGGGTGCAGATGGACAAACCAAGGGACAAAAGGAGACATCCCAGATGTTTGTGCCCAGGGGATGCAGATGCACAAAGAGCTGGCCGTGGGTATTTTTGTGTGATTCATGTGCTGGGTGCCGCAGCTCAGTAAATTAATCCTTTGGGTTATCCAGGCTTCCTCTTCTYGCCACTCTCCCGGAGTTTAGCTGGGCAAATGTGGGTTTTTTTAGAAATGGTCTGYGCTGGTGACAGCTCATAAAAGTACAGATGTGGACCTGCGTTTTCATCCTGCCCTTTTGCAGGCTCCAGTGGGCAAATCCCGCTTTAATATTCCAGGCAGCAGAGGAGCAGCCGTAAAAGCCATTTGATTGCTTCTCCAGGTGGAACCCTGAGAAACTTCCAGCCAGATGCCTTTCCTCCCCGGGCTGTGGGAATGGAAGCGTGCACACTGGGGGGGAAAGGCAGCCAGTGATGGGGAAAAGCTGCAGGAGAACAGCTGGGATTGCTGACAGCTCGGTGGGATTTGGGGTGTGCTCCCCGGGAGCCCCTGGCGTCGCTCCGCAAAGGCAGCGCGTGTCACTTCCCCAGGGGGTTGAAAGCCAAGCATCCTTTTTACCCTAAGTGGGGAAAAAGCCTGGTGGTGCAGAAACAGGCCAAGTTCCTAAATTAAACATGCTGAGCGTGCATGGTTTGGCACTTTTTTTCCCGCATGTTCCCTGTCACGCTCAACTAACCTGCTCCGCTGCCCGGCATCATCTCCGTGATGTTGGGATGCCAGGAGAGCCGTCCAGCCGGCCTCACCTTCCACCTCCCCCGATGTAAATCGGTGTTAATTAGCCTGGCCTCACCTTCCACTTCCCTTGGTGTAAATCAGGGCTGTTAATTAGCCTGGCTGGAGAGATGCTGCATGGGGCAGAGCCATAGCTCCTGGCTCCTCCCCAGAGGGGCTTTTTGCCTCGCTGGCACATTTGATGTTGTCACAGCTTGTGGTCCAGCCACCCTCCTGGCTCCCCTCTCCCCAGGGTTCCCATTCCCTCCTCGCTAACCTTCTTTTAACCTTCCTCCTTCCCTATATATATATTTTTTTYCCCCTTCAGAAGAAAATTACACTTTCCCGGTGTTGTCTGTCACCGCAATAAGCACTTACGAGTGCAATTGTATGGGGCCAAATGAAGGGAATTCATTTTGCCCGTGCTTTCTGGGACTGTCAGACCCCCTGTAAATCATTATCTCATCACCAGCCCATCCAGGTGCACGGAAAACGCTTTTCTGGGCTCTGCTCTCACACCAGCCACTTAGGAATTAATGACACCGAGGGACTCGCAGCGGTTGTGGGCACAGRAGTAACCGAGAGGAAAAATCCTGGCTGGGAGATTGAGGGCTGGCAGTGTTGAGGGTGCTCAAAGGATTTTGGGGAGACAGAACCCAAAAAAGGGCTTGGTGGCAGGTGTTGGGATGGGAGATTAGCCCCAGGTGAGTCTGGGCATCTCTCCAGGCAGAGTTCCACAGGTTTGTTCCATTTTACCAAACGCAATTCCAGTGCCCACGGAAAGAAAATAGCAGTGAAGAGGAAAATCAGCACAATCAGTAGGTGTGGATGGCTGGATCCAGCAGAACACTGCTCAGGCTGGGAAAATGTCTGGGGAGAAAAACTTAAATAATCCTGTCTGTTTTTTGTGCCTTTTGTCCTCTGTCACCCCACGGTGTGGCAGGTGAGCAGCACACGGGGGTAGAGCTGTGCTTGAGCTCCTGCTCTGCTGTCAAGGGTAATCAAGGCCATCGATAAATCAGGAAGGTTTTAGGAACARGTTGTGTTCCACGCCACTCCTAAAATACAGCCTTTTGCTAGTATCTGGGCATAAAATGTGTCTTTGACCCTGCTCCTTCACAGRCCTGTTGGTCTCTAAGTAATCCAGACAGGGCTCCATTCAGGAAATATACTGAGGCAGAAAAAGGATATTTTAGGGATAGCATTCCACTTCCCTCACCTAAAAATAAAATTTTCTGCTCCTTTTTCCTGCCACCACTCATGCATATTTTATATATTCATTACAGCAAAGACTTTAAAACACAAATAAATCTTGCCTTGCTCATCCAGAGCTGACACAGTGAAGGTGCTGGTCATTTAGCCGTGACTAGCCTGCTCCAGCTCCGACAGCTGCTGGTGGAATGGGTGCATCCCACGGCATCCCGAGCTGCTCTATCCGTGGGAATGCAGCAGATTGCACSCCCAGAAGGGTGGAAAGCAAGACTGAAAGCAYTCCTTGCTTTTCCMGATCAGTGTTTTAGCCTGGGGAGCYRTTCTGAAGTGTGATAAATTCCAWAAATACCTTCATTTATTAATTAACTTCTCTTTTTTCCAGGCAACTGACAATGACGTGGGCACATATGGGGAAGTCAGTTATTTTTTCAGCGATGACCCTGACCAGTAAGTGAGACTGACACAACTTTGATCCTCCAAAATCCCCTTCTAACCTCCCTAGTGAGGCACAGGGTGATAAAAGGGCGTTGGTTGTGTCCCACCTGTGAGATGCCCTGTGAAAAAAGTCATGAACTTCACGCTGTCAGGCTGCTGCCTCTCCATCTCCAGTGCATGGTCACCAGGGCTTTTYCCCCTTCCTTTGCTGTCTCCTCAGTTTCTCCCTGGACAAGGACACGGGTGTGATCCTGCTGACGGCTCGGCTGGACTTTGAGACCACGCAGCGCTTCACGCTGACCGTCATTGCCCGCGATGGCGGCGGGGAGGAGACCACGGGGCGTGTCAGGATCAATGTCCTGGACGTCAATGACAATGTCCCCACCTTCCAGAAGGAGGCCTACCTGGGGGCCCTGCGGGAGAACGAGCCCTCCGTCAGCCAGGTGGTCCGGCTCCGGGTGAGGCACTGGAGCGGCTCCTCCGCTTGGGATGTGCAGTAGGGAGGTGGGAGTGGGTTACAATCACAGAATGGTTTGGGTGGCAAGGGAACTTAGAGCTCAGCCAGTTCCTACCCCCTGCCATGGCCAGGAGCATCTTCTATTATCCCAGGTAGCTCCAAGCCCCATCCAACCTGGCCTTAAAACTTCCAGGAATGGCGCAGCCACAGCTTCTCTGGACAACCCGTGCCAGGGCCTCCCAACCCTCAAGGGGAAGAATTTCTTTCCAATATCCAACCTAAACCTTCCTTTTATCAGTTTAAAATGATCAGTGCTGTGATGGGTTTAGCTGCTTCCTTCTGAAGCAGCTCCTAACAACCAGTTTCCTTCTTGCAAGAGGGAAGCAGGGGAGGGGAGGCTGTGTACAGACCCATTGTGGTTCCAAGGGGTGAACCTCCCTCCATCTCTTTTCGAGTCTCCTTGGCAGACTSCCACCTCCTYGGCTCTCCCTGGCACAGCTCCCACGCCCATGTATTCCCTGTGCTCTCTCCCTAGGCATCCGATGAGGACTCCCCTCCCAACAACCTCATCACCTACAGCATCGTGGAGGCGTCCGCCTTCCGCGAATACTTCGACATCACGGTGTCGGAAGGCTACGGAGGTGAGTGCTGCTGTGTCACCCTCCTGAGCATGCCCACGGCCTGCTCGGTGCTCAGCTGCTCCCTTGACCCTCCCTCCGTGCATCCTTCCAGTGATCAGTGTCAACCACCCCCTGGACTACGAGCAGCTGGACAACGGGGTCATCTACTTGACGGTGATGGCCAAGGATGCCGGCAACCCACCGCTCAACAGCACCGTCCCCGTCACCATTGAGGTGTTTGTAAGTACGGCACCCAGCATTCCGCTCCTGCTTTCCCTGCAATTTGTGGATTAACTCATCAATTACCCAACGAGACCGACCCGTGCACGTGTGGATTGTGATTACATACGTGTATCACACGTGTCTCGTGCTACAGATGACCACGGGGTCAGGAGCAGAGCCAGCACCAGGGTGGRAATCCCTCGAGGGGAGGGGTTTCTGCTGGGAGGCTCAAAGAAGATCAGATCAGCGTGTCACTTTGAGGCACACTGTGGTTTGAGGGTGTCTGCAGGGAGGTGTCAGTGATGGAGACAGTTCGCTCGATAACGTGTCAGTCTCGCGGCGGCGGGATTGGCGCTGGGCTGGCGACAACGTCAGTCTGGGAGGGTGAAGGAGATAAAGCCAGCRATGCTGTGAGATGGGAATGAAGTCCCATGAGCACGTCTCTCCTTCAGATCCCTCACCGTGCTTGAGAGAGGGGGAGCAAGGCAGTGCCCAGGGAGTTCRTGGTGGTTAAATACATCCTTCCCACGCTGTGCTTTCGGCAGCATGAACACCTCTTTCTCRAGACCACACTTCAGTGGGTCATCTCCTCGTGTTGGGTCTGTACTCTGGCAGCGTTTAAGTAGCTGTCACTTTTCCCACTCTCAACCAAAGGGAATTCCTCTCAGCTGGAAAAAGAAAAGAAATAAAAGCCAGAAACCGGGAAGGAAATGAGGGGAAGTGTTTTGTGACAGCACTTGAGGAACAAGAGCTGCRAGGAGGCAGAACCGGGGCGGGTGCGGAGGGCGGTAATCTTTTTTCATCCTTTGGTTGTTGGTTTTTAATAAAGAAGTCAAACTCGCCTTGTAGATTTCCCATTAGGGGACAATACGCTTTTGTRGAGGGAGCTGCCGAGTCAGAACTAATAGCGCGCGCCGCGCCAGGATCCCRGCAAATAGCACCGCTAATAAGTTTCTGCCTCGCTCCCTGCCACTGACACCCCGCTCAGAGCCATGAGCTGGCGACTCCATGCCTGGAGGAGAGGGGCTGTGTGCTCAATGTGAGCGTCTGCCCCACCTCAGCATCCTTGGGGATGGCCAGGAGTGATGGACAAGGCGGGGATCAGCTTGGCACTGGAGGAAAGGAGAGGTTTAGGTTGGATGTTGGGCAGGAATTGTTCCCTGGGAGRGTGGGMAGGCCCTGGCACAGGGTGCCCAGAGAAGCWGTGGMTGCCCCTGGATCCCTGGCAGTGCCCAAGGCCAGGCTGGACRGGACTTTGAGCCACTTGGTCCAGTGAAAGGTGTCCCTGAATAAGGTGAGCTTCAAGGTCCCTTCCAACCCAATCCAGTCTGTGAATCTGTGATACAGAGTCTGAGGGTGAGGGCACAGGGAGGGAGGCAGAGGGTCAGGAGAACATTGGAAGCTGGTTTCAGCTGGTTAGGTGGATAACCTCTTCTGTGAGAGTGCAAGAGTGCCAGGTTCTGTCTGGCATCACTGTGGGTACCCTGGGGAGCTCTGGAACTCCTGTTGCTGGAGTGGGAAATGTCCTCCTCCAGTAGAAGGCAGGTGCAGGSCAGCTCTGGCCAGCTGGAGAACCAGCCAGCAGCCAGCCCTGCCTCCTTGGGACCGAGCTTGCCGGGCCGTGGCCTTGCTGAGCGTGGCCTGATGGCCTCGGGAACATTAATGACACGACACAGCATCTGCTCTGGCTCGTGTCCGTCCAGCTGGAGCATGGCACAGCATCGTGTGGATGCACACTCAGCCTCTCCACTGCCTTTAACCTGCCCAGGCCTCCTGGCTTTGCCCTGGGTGACCCCCACCCATCCCTGTGAGGAGGAGGAGGAGGAGGAGGGTCGGTGAGGACATCCCTAGGACAGGCAACAATTCCCTCATTACCCTCGGAGGTGGTGCCAGGGAAGCTGAGTGACGCAAAGGCTGATTAAAGACCACCTGCTTCCAGGAACGAAAGCAGGGGCTGGCAGTTTAACTGCAGCACGATGGGCATCGTTGGCACGTGAAATTGCYTCAAATCTCAAGTTTGGTGGCAGCAGGAGCAGCTGAGCCTGCAGGCCCATCAGTGGGCTGTGGGTAGGAAGCGTGCCCAGAGCAGCCTGGGGGAAATGGCCGGGTCCATAACGGTGTTTGAATGTCCTGGCAGCTCTGTCCTTCTCTCTGTYGGGTTTGGTTCATTTAAGGCAGGTTCTTCACAAGGTTTAAACAGCATTTAAAGCCCCCTGGGGGGAGATTTTAATCAGTCCATAATCTGTTTTGAGGGATGTTTYGAGCAAGTGCACCTGCCTGGTTTCTCCGGGACAGCCACAGTCCCTGGCAGGGTCAGGTTTGGAGAGAGCACATCGGGATACAAATCAGCTTCCCCCCATAGAAATGCCGTGGCTGCCCCCTCTGCAAACACCCACAGCGTTCCTCCTCTGGAAGGGAGGCAGCCAGAGCTCAGCAGCTCCTCTGGCCAGCCCCATGCCTGGTGGCCTCATGGCCAGGATGAACTAAGCCACTCCTGTACTGCTCAGGGAGGGAGCACCAGCTCTGTGTGTGATGCTGTGGTGCTTCACGTGGTGCCTGAGGCTTGTGGTGGGTCAGGAGCAGCTTGAAGGATGCTCCTGTGCCCGTGTGGTGGTTCCTTAGCCTGGGCTGGATGATGAGGTGGTGGGGCAGTCAGCACCACCCCCTTGAAGGGCTCAGCAGCATCACTGACAATCGTCTCACCCCAATGAGCCCCGTGCTCAGCCCCACTGCCTCCTCCCAGGACACCTTCCCCTCACTGCCATCGAGCTGGTCACCCCTCGAGGTGCAGTGGCCCAGGAGCAACCCTGTCCCAGATTTTTGCAGCTGCTGGACCACTTTGCCTTCTTCCCAACTGGCCTCTCTACCTCCTCTTTGCTTCAGGATGAAAACGACAACCCGCCCACGTTCAGCAAGCCCTCCTACGTGATCGCCATCATGGAGGACATCATGGCAGGTACGGGGCACACCCCTGCCCCTTCTCTGGGCTCMCAGGAGGGCCCTGAGTGTTTTAGAGCCAGAATGGGATGGGTGATCCCTTTTTGGGTAGGGAAGTCTCGTAGCTGTGAGGCCTGGGGGTTTGGCTGTGCTGTACGTGTGCAGGAGAGGGGAGCTGCAGGAGCAGTGTAGGGGCGGCTCTGGATCATCTCAGCCCTTGTCTCTGCTGCCCCCAAGGAGCCACAGTGCTGTTTCTCAATGCCACGGACATGGACCGGTCCAGGGAGTATGGGCAGGAGTCCATCATCTATTCCCTGGAAGGCTCCTCACATTTTCGGATCAACGCTCGCTCAGGTGAGCCTCTGGACGTTCCCTTCCCTTTTCCTTTCAGTTCCCTCTTTCATCCTCACCCACCCCTCCTCTCCTCCAATCAGCCTGCTCAGGAGACCCACAATTTAAGGGATTCACCAGATTTCAGACACCACCACTTGCTCAGTCACTCTGAGAGCATCAGCAGAGGCATCTGTGGAAACTCAGCCCCTGAGCCTAAGGAACAGCTTGGCCACTAACTTAATTTCTGTTAGTTAAGGAGCTGCCAAGGTCCATTGTTTGGAACAGAGAGCCCATTTGTGGGCTCTCCTAAGTCTGGCTTTAAGCATTTCTCTTTTAACCTTTGTCATCTCCTGTGGCTGCAGGAGAAATCACCACAACGTTTTTGCTGGACCGCGAGGCCAAATCCGAGTACATCCTCATTGTCCGGGCAGTGGATGGAGGCGTGGGGCACCATCAGAAGACAGGCATTGCAATGGTGAGTGTGGGAAGGGGCRATTCCCATCTCCTCCAGCCTGCTGGGGCTGGGATTTTGGAGAGCTGCAGGGTTTCATTTTCGCTGTGTGAGGGGCACACAATGGTGCCTGCCCTCTGCACTGCGCCTGTTGTTCCTCACATAATGACTGTCCGGGTGGCACAGACCTTGAAATCCACTTGCTTTCCTGGAAAACCATTCACACAGGRGCCACTTGACTTTGCAGAGCCTGTGGATGTGGTAATGAGTCCTATTCCACCTTCAGCACGGCTCCTTTTGTTCGGTTCACTTTGTTCCTCTCCCTTTATTCRTTCCTCTTGAGCAGGGGCTGCCTTGGAGAGCCTGGGTACACTGAGTTAGTTATTCCTCAGCCTGAGTCAAGGGTTTTCAGCCCTTCTGGAATGCCTGGGAAGGCTCTGGTGGAGCTGCAGGTGTCRTGCTCTGCCCTGTCCTTTGCAGCCCTCAGGGAGCCCCGTTGCTGCCAAAATGTTTGTAAAACTCTTTGGGAAACTTTGTTTACAAGCAAAGAGTTTGTAAAACTCTTTTGACTCAAAAGCCAAGGGGCCATCCCCGATGGGCTTTATGATATTAAAGGTCTTTTCCAGCCTTTCCAACCTTAACCATTCCATTATTTTCTCTCTCACTGCTCATTTCTTTGGACATTTCACACCAGTGGGATGCTCCCACTCCTGGGATTCTGGGTTGGGTTACAGGAGGGATGTCCCACATGGGGCAATGCATAAAAATTCGTGGTTGTGCTGAGGAATATCCCTAAAATAGTTGTCCTTCCTGCCAAGGGCCATGAGGAGATTTGTGCTAGCAGCCTAGAAGCTCCCTGTGGAGCCTCAGCCTCATACCCCCAGAGGAATGAGATGGCTTTGGCCGGGCACCAGTGTGGCCTGGGGAATGCTGAGTTCCCATTTGGAGCTCCAGGTGCTGCTAACAGCCTTGTTAAAAGGCAAAGCAAGGGGGAACAAAATGCCTCCAGATTCCTGAAAAGTTAAAGAATATTAAAGCTCAGTGAGATGAGGGCAGCTGAGCAAGTCTGTCTGCTGGGATAGACACCAGGAACTCAAAATAATAATTTTTGGTCAGGAATAAAGGTTTATTCAGGGGTTTTGTAAGGTCTCCAGGTGACTTGGGCTGCTTGGAGTAGGGGTGGATCAGCAACCCTCCCCAGGGGCCACCGTGGTGCCTTGGCTTGTCCCCRGAGACTGTGGTGGCCAGACTGGCTTCTGCTACCACGGGGTGGCACCAGCAGCTCAGCTTGGTGTGACAGCAGGACACTGTGGCATGGGAGCAGAGAAGATCCCGGGAAAATCTCTTCCTGCTCAGTGCTGGTGGGTGCTGGGGGCTCCCCTAGAGCTGCAGCCCTTTCCCTGTCCARCCCCACAGGCTGGGGTGGAACGGGTGCTGTGGGGAGATGACAGTCCCACAGGCTGCTGTCACTGGGATGCCATTTGTCACACTGGAAACACRGGCAGGTGACACTTCAGGGCACCATCCTCACCCTGCTCTTACCTTCRCACCTCCCAACCCATTACCAGACTCTCTCCTGACTTCTCATTTATTTTTTTTTCCTGTTGCCTTTTACCAGTCACTCGGATTTTTCCTTCCTTTCCTGCCACATTCCCACTGATTTTCATCCTCCCCCACTGATTTTCATCCTCCTTGTGGTGAAAGGAGCTGCTTGAAGACAGCACACCTTGTGCCCTGGGGCTGTTTTTCACTGTGATAAATACACAGGAGCAAAACCACCAAGTTCAGATATGCTAAGGAGCCTTGGCTGTGAAGTTCAGATATGTTGATTTTGATTTTGATCAGTTCAGGTTGCTTATGTTTTGCAGATTTTCCCTGCTGGGTGAACACAGAATCACAAAACCATGGAATAATTTGGGTTGGAAAAGGTGCTTTAAGATGATCCAGCCATTCCCTTGGTGCTGCCAAACCACAATCACACATCTTCTGAATCCCCCTGGGGGTGGTGACCCCAAACACGTGTTGGGGACATTCCAGGCCTCAGGAATCTGTGCCTCCTGGAGCAGCTCTGCTTTCTTTCTCCCTTCCAGGTGAACATCACGCTGCTGGAYGTCAACGACAACTATCCCACCTGGAAGGATGAGCCATACTTCATCAACCTGGTGGAAATGACCCCTCCCAACTCGGATGTCACCACGGTACGGGTGAGGCGAGGTGGGGACAGATTGGCTGGAGCAGGGGATCGCCTCCAAACAGGTGTCACCTCCTAACTGGTGTCACCCGTGTCACCTTCAGTCCAGCACCATCTTGCAGAATTCCATTTCAAAGCTTGCTCCTGCTGACCATCCCCTGTGTTTTTCCTCCCTGCTGTGATATTTTTTTTTCCCCTCTCCAAATTGTGTGGATTTTGGCCAAATCCTCCTTTTCTTAGCCTCGCCTGCGACCTCCTTCAAGGACCTCTCTGAAAGACTTTGATTTACAGCCTTTCAAGTCCCTCTGGCGAAATAAAAGAGAAGGAGAGAGGGGGAGGCTTCTACTCCATCACRCCAAGAGAAAAATGATGGGAGAAAAATGGAAAATAAATGAGAGAAAAGTGAAGAAAATCCACAAAATCATATAAGGAGGAAGGCTGCAAAAAAAAAGGGAGTTTTTTTGCAGGGGGAAAAGGGTATGGCGGTGTTACCCAAGCAGGAGCACGGTGGTTTTCTCTCYTCCAGCCCCGCTGCTCAGTGCCAGCTTGAAGTCATCTTGGTTTTGACAACCCAATTAGTTGCTGGGAAAATAATTATTTTGTCACCRATCTGATGTAAATTCAGCTGCGGGACAAGCAGCAGGAGCTGGGGAAGTTATGAGCGCAAGGAAATCGGGGTGTTTTTTAATGTAAATGTCCCCCATAATTAAAAAAGTCACGGGGAGACCAATAAAGCACAAAATACCTGGTGTGGAGGAGAACTTCACTGAGGAATTATTTCCAGCATTCCCCATGTGGCAGCACGAGTTCCTCAGTGTGCCTCTTTGTCCCTTTTATTTGATTTTTCCAGAGGGGCCTCGTATTTTTAGCTTCRAAAGGAGGAAAAACCAGTTTGATTGCTGCACRTTTGTGTGTTGTCRTGCCATTACATCCTGTGCTCTCTGKCCAGTTTTGGGGAGATTTAATGAAGCAGAGGGTGCAGAATCCCTGCAAATATGAAAATACAGGGTTGTGGGTGGAGGAAGGAGGAACTCTTGATGCTTCATGCAGGGTTAATTCCCATCACTGTGCTGTAATTTTGTGCTGTTCCCCTGCGGCAGGTGGTGGCTGTGGACCCAGATCTGGGTGARAATGGCACGGTGCTCTACAGCATCCGGCCTCCCAACAAGTTCTACAGCATCAACAGCACCACGGGCAAGATCCGCACCACGGGCGTGCTGCTGGACCGGGAGAACCCCAACCCGCAGGAGGCTGAGCTCATGCGCAAGATCGTGGTGTCCGTCACCGACTGTAAGCTTCCACCCCAAAACAATTTTTCTCTCTGTTGAATGGGGCCTTCCCCAGCCTGATTTTCCCTTCATGACAAAGTTTCCTCTCCTCCTGTTTAAGGCATAAGTGGTTTTGATATTAAAAAGCAGGAATAGCTTAAAACCTGCTGCTAAAACACACCAGAAACCCCTCAAAAGATGAGTGTGGTCACTCACACAGCAGCCCTGACAATGAAGCTCTCCCTCCCCTCAGCCTTGCTCCATTGGCATCCTGGAAAATCAATTGAGCAAGTCAGGGAAAGAGAGCTGATGTTTTGTTTTTTTTTTTTCTGGAAATAGTATATTAGGGAAACTTTCCTTAAGAAGAAAGGTAGATACATGAAGATAATTTTTCATTTTGAGACAGCGGGTAGGATGAAGAGGAATGGTTTTAAACTAAAAGAGGAGAGATTGAGATTAGATGTTGGGAGGGAATTCTTCACTCAGAAGSTGGTGGAACAGGCTGACCAGATAAACTGTGTCTGCCCCAACTCTGGAAGTGTCCCAAGCCAGCTTGGATGACACTTGGAGCARCCTGGGACAGTGSGAGGGGTCCGTGCCCATGGCAGAGGTTTTGAATTGGATTATCTGTAAGGTCCCTTCCAACCCAAACCGTTCTAGGATTTTATCCATGGCAGATCATGCGTGACAATTCAGGGCCATCACCCCATCCTGCACTGCTGTCTGTATAGGGGCTGAGRGCTCCTTTTTGGGGGAAGGGGTGGAAACAGTTTGAGCACTAACTCGACACCTCCACAGGTGGGAGGCCACCCCTGAGAGCCACCAGCAGTGCCACGGTTTTTGTCAACCTGCTGGACCTGAACGACAACGACCCCACTTTCCAGAACCTGCCCTCTGTTGCTGAGATCGCCGAGGGCCTCCCCGCTGGCTCCTCCGTGTTCCAGGTGAGTGTGTCCCRTTGCTGCCATTCCTCATGCTGGGAATGCTGGTGTCACTGCCACTGCTTCTGCAAAGCGGGCCAGCGGTGCTTCTTCTCCCTCCTCTCCACCCTCTCCATCTCCTCTTTGCCATCCTGTAGGGATGGAACTGGGAGGATGCAGAAGGGGTTGTGTGTCTTTGCTGCACATTCTCGGTCCTGACAGCATCCCTGGGGGCAGAGACGCTCAGGGGTTTTGTGTGCCGTGGCTTCCATKGCCAGGAGATGCTCAGGCTGCTCTCCCTGCCAGGTGGTGGCCATYGACCTGGACGAGGGTCCCAACGGGCAGGTGTCCTACCGCATGCAGGTGGGCATGCCCCGCATGGATTTCATCATCAACAGCACCAGYGGGCTGGTCACCTCCACGGCCGTGCTGGACAGGGAGAGCATCGCCGAGTACTACCTGCGGGTGGTGGCCAGCGACGCCGGCTCGCCCGCCAAGAGCTCCACCAGCACCCTCACTGTCAAAGGTGGGTGCACCACGCCCTGCAGGGACTGCAGGAAATCCAGGAGGAGATGACAAACTGAGGCCTGAAAACAGGATCGTGTGTGGCTTTGTGCACAGCAGGACACAGGGATGGTTCCCGTCCCAATGGGCTCTGTGTCTGCTGTCAGCACGCTGCAGAGATGGGAAAAGCCGTTCTGGCAAACATGGTGTTTCTGGCAAACTTGGTGTTTATGGCAAACTTGGTGTTTATGGCAAACATGGTGTTAATGGCAGGGCCCCCAAATCCTCTGTTGTTTTTTCTTTCTGTTCCTCCCATCCCCAAAAGTGTTGCTTTTTCTTTTGCTTCAGCATGTGATTCCCATCAGCTGCGTGCCTGGACAGCCCACGCAGCCCCAGTTCAGAGCTGGAGCCTTGTTGCATGGCCTGTCTTTAATTTTATTTACTGGCTATTTACTGGCTTTCTGCAAGTCTGGTGCTGGGAAAGGAGAAGCATCATCTGGAGATAAACCGACCCTGGATTGTCCTCAGGCCTGAGTTTGGAAARGAGCTTCCTGGTCCTGTACCTCCAGAGCTCTCTGCTGTGCCCCAGGACACACTGAGCTTATATTTAAGCCCCAGATTTTCCTTTGAATAAGGATGGAAGCAGCACTCGAATTACAGTGCTGAAACGTTTTTTTTTGGCCGTGAGGAGGGTGATCTCTGGGTATCAGAGGCAACCAGACAAAGCCTACAGCCACCCTGCACCAACAGCAGGGAGAATCCACCCTGGGATGCTCAGGGTGGCAGGAGGAAGTTTGGGAGACCAGCAGGCATCAGCCTGGCTCCTGCAGGAGGGGCAGCCCTGGCAGGACACTCAGCTGTGCTCCCCTTTTTTCAGTTCTGGACGTGAACGACGAGAGCCCCACATTTTTCCCTGCCGTCTACAACGTGTCCCTGCCCGAGGACGTGCCCCGCGATTTCAAGGTGGTGCGGCTCAACTGCACGGACAACGACATCGGGCTGAACGCCGAGCTCAGCTACTTCATCACAGGTGCGAGCCCCAGGCTGGGCAGGAGCTGTGGCTGCAGGGCTGTCCCGGACCCCGGCCAGGGCGTTCTGCATTTCAGCGCCGCCTTTTTGCCTTTCCCGACCCCTCCAAAGCTTGTCCCGCATCGCCCTCTGCTGAACAGCCCCGCTYKGCTSMCMGCTCTGCTGACCCCCGGCATCCCTWGAAAAGCGTGAGGATGGGCACAACACCTCACGAGTGTTTATGGCTGGAAGGCGTAGATGGAATTTTGGGGCGTTTTGGTGGCCCCGTGTGTCGGTGGGGTTGGGTGGGCAGCGATACTGCCCCATTCACTCTGCACCTGCAGCAGGCAGCTGGGGAACCCCCTGGCCGTGGTTTGACTTGCAAACTGCAGACTGAGCCTGCAGGAAGAGGGCAAAAACAGAAGTGTCACCACAGAGTCATTTTTCCCACARCAGCAGCCTGGCGTTTCATGTCACGGCCTCCCCGCAGGTGACACGGGGTGTGCTGTCCCACAGGTAACACAGCTCACGTGCAGAGTTACCCCAGAGCATTCAGGAAATTATGTGGCTCTCACGTGATTCAGCTTTTCCTATGGCCATGGGATTTTTCATGTGCTGTGAGGCAGGGGAAGGTGCTCTGCCTGGGAAAAAAATCCAGCACCATCCTTGCACAGCTGGGCTGGCCCGAGGCCCRGGCTGCAGGATCCAAGGAAATGGCCTCAAGTTGCACCAGGGAAGGTCAGATTAGGTATTGGGAAAAATTTCTTCGCTGGAAGGGTGGCCAGGCATTGGAACAGGCTGCCCAGGGAAGTTGTGGGTGATTCATCCCTGCAAGTGTTAAAGGTCAGGTTAGACAGGGCTTGGAGCAGCCTGGTCTAGGGGAAGSGGTCCCTGCCCATGGCCAGGGGTTGGAACAAGACAAGCTCTAAGGTCCCTCCCAACCCAATCAACTCCAGGTTTCTGTTCTCCTTGTCCTTTGCTGCAGGTGGGAACCAGGACGGCAAATTCAGYGTTGGCTTCAGGGACGGTGTGGTGAGGACAGTGGTGAGCCTGGACAGGGAGACCGTGGCATCCTACACGCTGATCCTGGAGGCCATCGGTAAGGACTGCCCAGGGGACCACTGTGGTGGCTGAGCTCCCTGCAGGTGTGTCAGAGGGGCAGCAGCCTCTGAGGCACTCTGCAAACCAGAGCCTGTGTTGGTGTTAACATTTCACAGCCCACAGTGAATTAATGTCCTGGTTCCATCATGGCTTTGGCAGATGGTGTATTCACCTCTTGGGTTTGCTTCCCCTTTCACCCAGGGAAGGCAAAGCCCCCAGTTCCTGAGAGGCTCCTCACTGGCCAGGGCAGCCCTCCACCCAAAAATGCCAGCGCTGCAGAATCGTTCCCCTCATCCCATGCCAGCCCTTGGCTCTGTGGCTGCTGATGAACCCTGAGCCACCTGGCACGGGCAGAGGGCCCGTGTGCCAAGCTCAGCTTGGCTGCCATCCCCAGAGCTCTATAATGATGTGCCTGTTCACAGATGACTTGGATGTCCCTTTTGAGAGCAGAAATAAGCGGCCTGGGCCGAAATGTTGGGGGCACAGTGCTGCAGGTGCCACGGGACTGCAGCAGGGGTACGGGACCAGATCCCAGGGGTGCAGGGTCTCTTCTGCCCCTCTGATGGGGACCACACTCCCTGGGTTTGCCCAGATCCCACAAGCTCCAGCTGGATGGGTTTAGGGCCCCCTACAATCAGCATGCTGGAAAATCCAAACCCAATCCGTGCTTCCCAGTGCCTTCCTGACATGTGCTGTTGTGTCCTTGTCTGCTGAGCACTGATCCATCCTCTTTGTGAGCTGAAAACTCATCAGGCTGTGTTCATTCCCAAATCCCTGCCCTCCAGCAGTCCCAGTGTATGGAATTGCAAATCCTCTCTAATGACCAGTTGCATTTCCAGCCTCACCGGGGCTCCATGGCAGAGCCTGGGGGTGGTTTGGCTTTTCCTTTTTCTTTCAGAATAGGAGAAAAAAACAACCCTAAAACCCCACGGCTCAGTGTGGGATTTGAAAGCTGCAAAAAGATGAAAGGTTTTAGTTTAGAAATCTTGATCCCGTTAGTTCAGCAGCTGTGTGCTGAGCACCACATGGGCAGGGAGGAGGTGGCTGCACCTCCATCCATCCATCCATCCATCCATCCATCCATCCATCCATCCATCCATCCATCCATCCATCCATCC
>NW_026623439.1:78261-84344 GCF_030028575.1 Malurus melanocephalus
CCATCCATCCCTCCCTCCCTCACCTTTCTCTCCCCACAGACAACGGCCCCACGGGGAACCGGCGCACGGGGACTGCCACCGTGTATGTCACCGTCCTGGATGTCAATGACAACAGGCCCATCTTCCTGCAGAGCAGCTAYGAAGTCAGCGTCCCCGAGGACATCCCTGCTGCCAGCAGCATAGTGCAGGCAYGTGGCTCTGCCCTGGGACCCTGGGCTGGGAGGTGGGGGTCCTCACTGACCATGCCCTGACCACAAGCTGCTGGAAGCGCAGGGCAGAGATTTTCTCTCTCTGTCATCTCTGCCCCCTGAGAGGTGGTTCTTGCTCATCCACTACTCTGCCAGTCCAGGCTATGAGTGCCAGGGAGAAGGCAGCAAAGGRMAAGGGAAAAWWAAGAAATTCACCCAATTTYTGCAGGGGGAGAGAGGAGAAGAACYAAGCCCTGTGCTGGYGAGGCTGCTTTGGCTGCATCCCTGCTTTCTCCCTCCTCCCAAACAGAGATCTCCATGGGGAGGGAGAAGAGTGCCTGCAAAGAGATGCTCGRGGAGGAGGGGAAAACCCTCAGAGARGGAGAAAAGCATTTGGGCTTTGCTTTCATTTTTGTTCCCCTTTGAGGGAGCGGTGGGCAGAGCTGAATGGCTCAGTGAGCAGCGAATGAATGCGGGCATTCACACGGGGCTGCGGGGCTGTCCAGCATCCCTTCAAACCCAGCGCTCTTCTAGAGCCAGCACCAAAGGCTCTTTGCACAGGGCCCTGGGAAGGCTCCTCCTGCCTTCAATACCTCTCCCAGCACGGGCAAAGGGGCAGCTTTGTCCTGGCAGGGTGAGTCAYGGGCAGAGGAGAAAGGAGCCTTTTGCCTCCCGCAACAAAGGTTTGCTGGGAGCTGCTGTCTGCTCTGGGCGGCTGGTCCTCAGGGAATTCCGTGGTGATTGTCACCTGTGGTGTGATGGCACAGTGTACGTGATGTCTCTGGGGTCAGGCACAGTGTATGTATGTTTATGGGGTCAGGCACAGTGTATGTGGTGTCTATGGGGTCAGCCTGCCATCCCAGGGTGCAGCAGTGGCCCTGTGGGGATCCCTCCCTCAAAGGAGTGGAGGGATCTTGAGTGTGACCATTTTCTTAGAAGCCACTTCCCAAAAGTGGGGGATGCCCTTGAAAGCCTGTGGCATAGGAGAGGAGGTGTTGGTTTTCCTCAGAACAGCATCAAAGAGAAATGGAAATGAGCTGTCACCTGGSTTTATTTTAATTTACACCCTCAGCGTAAACCCTTGGTACAGAAAGTCTCTCCCTTCAAATGCATCCCCACATCCCCATGTTTTCCAGGGCAGCAGGAGAGTTTCTGAATGTTTCCCCATCCCTTCCTTCCCAAAGCAGGGCCAGAGGAATGGGAATGCATTGACCACAGCAGCCCACGGGTCATTGCGTGGGGAGGGGGTGACAGGGACCAGGCACGAGCCTCCCTCCATCGGCTCCAGAGCACTGCTCAAGGGGAAATCACACTGGGAATTGCTTTTTCTGGAACAGGTTTGCCCAGGGATGCCTCTCTTTAGGCAGCCAGGTTGTTCCCACTCCTTTCCAGGCTGTTTGTTCAGGCAGAGCACAACCTGCACGATGCTTTCCCAAAGAAACGAAGCGGCAGGATTTATTTTTTGGAACTCCTTTTGGTGGTGGCTGCATAGTGTGGGCGTAGTTTGGGTGCCTCYACCTTCCCTGGCAGGAAGCAGGAACCTGGAAAGCGTTTGGGAGCCTGACATTGCAAAATCTGCTGTGGCCTCGCAGAGCCACTGCTGGGAAATGAGCTGCTCCAAGGGGCTCTGCCRAGGGATGCTTGAGGAGGGAGCTGAGCCCAAAGCTCAGTGAAAAAAGCAGAGCAAGGTCACATTTTAGTGGATTCCACGGTGTCCCAGTCCTGGCTGGCAGAGAAGCTCCTGGGACAGGCAGGCTGGCTCTGAGACAGCAGCTGGCTCCTCCTGAAGCTGCTGATGGAGCACCTGAGGGAGCCCAGGCGCTTCCAGAGCCTGAGCTGGGGCTCGCTGCCATCCACGGGGTGGTGGGGCAGGCGCTCCTGCTGCCCGGGGAGGGACCAGCCCAGTGCTGCTGGCYTGCAGGCGGTGACAAAGGTCAGGAAGGTGGCCAGGACCAGCAGGATGCACAGCAGCCCGACGATGACGGGCAGCCAGGCTGTCACTTCAGGGGACGCAGCGCTGGGCGGGACCCGCTGCATGGTGGGAAGGAGAGGTGAGGTGGGAGAGGTGCTGTTGGCAGAGCCCTCTGTGCTCATCTTCCCTGCAGCACAAGGTGACAGAGAGATGATCACAAGCTGGACAGACAGACAGCCACCCTCTGCTTACACTGATGGATTCTTGTCACACCASGATGTCCCAGCTGTGTTTTGGGTGACACAGGAGGTGCCCATCTGCTTTGCCAGGAGGCAGGGCGCAGAGGTGGTGTTTACACTTGCGAAACCTTTACACTTGAAGTGCAAAACCACCTGGCAAAGGAATCTGCCACTGTGTGCATATGGCACCGTGGCCCCTCTGAGGGCACCTTTAGGGAGCACACGCAGCTTGCATGAAGGTTTTCTGGAAGAGATAAATATCTGCTGGAAGAGATAAATATCCAGGTGCTAGAGAAAGTCCAAAATCCTCCCCCCGAGCTGCTGGGGTTTGGTTCATCTCTGTTCCCCAAAAATGTGGGTTTGTTGGTTTGGCTGTCATTTGGGGGTTTTGGATTATTCCCCCAAAGAAATCAGACAGCTGGTTAAGTCCCCCATGACAAGTCCCCTCAGATTTGTGGCATTGTGGTGGCACTGCCTTTATTATTCTGCAGGGGTGAAGTGTGACACCCTCACCCTGCTCCTGCCAAAAATCCTCGTGTCTATTGCAAGCAGGTTCAGGGACTGCAGCTCTTGTCACCTCCTCTAAAGTGAGGTTTTCACCTGTCTTCACCCCAAAAGTTTCTTTTTTCAATCGTGCAACCCCTCCTTGCCTAGCTCAGTCCCTTCCCCTCAGCCTTGGGAGCAGTGCAGCCATCCCAATGAGCCCCTGCTCCATGGACAGGCTGGGCACAAAAACCAGCAGGCAGGAYTGCAGCGTATCCCACACCAAAGGCAGCCTGAATCGAGGTTTCCACGGCTACCTTAATGCTGGCATTTACAGACTGCCTCTGCTCAGCTTGGTGACCTTATATTGTTCCTTAAGAGCCAGCCGAGAGGCGTGAACGATTCCTCCAGGCTCTTTTTGCCTCCTCACTCATGGCTGCAGAGTTTGGCTTTAAAATTCACTTGACAGCAGTTCCATAGAAACCCATCAGGAGGGATCACACTGATGCTTTCCCAGGCTTTTCCAGCCGTGGCTTGTTCTCCTCCTGTTTCCCACCCAGCCTGTCCTCACATCCAGCTCAGCTGGAAGGTCTGGACTTTCATGGCATTGCCCATTCCCAGCATCACTGTCCCACCCAGACCCCATATTCTGCACCCTGGTGGGTCCATGAGAGATTTGCCCATCCTGGAAATATCCCCCAGAAGGGATATCCCTGCCCCAAATATGGCACAGCCCTGTGAGCACTCTGGACCCAGCACTGGGCATGAGGCAGGCGAGGATCAGAGTGAAAAAAAGAGAAATTGCAACGGGTGAAATGCCCCTGAGAAAGGCAGAAAGGAAGAAGAAAAAACGATTCTGGTGCATGAGCASCAGTGAGGGTTGCTCTGCCCTGCAGTGGGCACTGCTCCCTGGCCTGGCCCAGCTGCCTGGTTTGGCACTTGTTCCATATGCTCTCCCCACCTTTCCWCAAAGTTCTGCAAAGAAAAGGCCGTTTGCAGGCACTGCCTGTAGCACAGCTCCGATGAAAAGCMGCTCTCATTCCCCTCCTCGCCTTGCTTAGCAACGCTTTTCCTGCAGCTCCCCAACTTTTCCCAACGTGCTGAGGCTTYCCAGCCGCTTGCATTCCCAGCCCAGGAGGTTGGGTTTTGAGAGCAGAGTGAGTGGTGCTGCTCCCCATCACCCCACTGCTCAGGGGCAGAGCTGCCTCCACAGCATATTCCCCCTCTCCCATCACCGGCAGAGATGGAGCAGCGCGACTGGGACGGGAGGAGGGATGCCTGACCTCACTCCCACCCCAAACTTTGCATCCTGCCCGTTTTCAGCCCTTTCCCCCGGCTGGGGGTTCCGCAGCCCTGCAGCCGGGGGTCTGTCCCCGCCCGGGGTGACCCGGGGGGCCGGCGGTGGCTTTGCCGCGGGGGTTTGGGCTCCCTACCTCTCAGCAGCCTCTCGCCTCGCCGCCTCTCCCACCGCTCTGTGCCGCTGCCAGCCCCCTCCTCCCTTTGGGGAGGGTGGGACAGAGGTGRCAGCCGGGCTGGGGACAGCCTGAGCCAGCCAAGCCCTGGAGCCCTGAGCCCCTCCCTGGGCTGTGCCAGCGCTGCCGTGTCCCGGAGCTGTGTCCTGCTGGAGTTGTGCCCCTTGCTGGGGTCGAGTCCCCTGGGATGTGTTTCTCCAGAATTTGTCCCTATGGGATGAGTAAATGGTACAGTCGTGGTGGGGACGGGGCGGCACCTGCCCTCCGCATGCCTGCTCTGCCTTTTCCCAGAAAATCTATTTTTTCTCCATTCTTCTATTGCCCCTCCTYCTCCTTTTCGGGCACCTTTCAAGGAGCTGGGGGTGTTTGAAAGGCTGGCTGTGCCTGCAGCTGCTCTAGAGCAAAAGGATCAAATGAGCTGGGGCTCAGCTCAGCTGCACAAAGTGCCTTCCTCCTGCAGCACAACGAGCTTCTCTCCCACTGTTTGCACTCCAGGGTTGCTGTTTTCCCGAGTTTGGGACAGTCTGTCACAGCACCACCTCTCCCTCAGGACCTCAGCAGCAGCCAAGCTTTCCCCAGGCTGCAGGCTGGCAAGAGCACGTGTTGCTTTAATGCAAAACAACCGGGTTTTAGTTAAAATCAAATACCTGGRCCGACCAATTCATTCGGTTTATGTACCAGAACTTCCTGCTTGGSATGAGCTGGGAAGAGGATGCCCCAAAGGATGCGCAGTTGGCTCATCCTGAAATGCATTCTCCTGGGCACAGTGGGGCAAGGAATGGCACAAAAAGCCGTGAAGGTTTGTCTCCCATCCCTTCGTTTTTACTCCTTGGCTGCACCTTAGCWTTTCCCCGTGCCGTGCCAGGGCAGCTGGTCTGCCAGGGCATCGCTTGCCGGCTGTTGTGGGGCCCAACCATCCCGCAGGAGAGGAGACAGCCAGCGGGTGAAAGAGCTGGTTTGGGAGGAAGAGCTCTCCGCTGTGAAAGGAAGGTGCCTGGGTCCATGGGGGAACATGGAATAAGCCACARGCGATATATGAGCTGGTCTGGGACAGAGGAAAAAAGCATGTGTGGCACAGGGATGAGAAATCCAGGCAGAGTTTTCCAAGTTTTCTGCTGATGCAGATGGAGCAAGAGCAGTTCGAGGTATCTCAAAACCACATTTCAGAGGAGCTYCTCTGATTCCTGTGAGCATTGTGTGGGGCTGGGGGCGAAATCCCTCTCTGTTCCCACTGCGTGGCTTCCTTTGCTGCAACCCCTCCTCTTCCTCTGGGTGCAGAGCTGCCTGGGAAAAGGGCAGAAGGGCTGGGTGATATTGTAGGGAAAAGATGAGGCAGAAGATCACTTGCAGAGGGATGTGGACAGAGAATAAACGCTCAGGCATTCCCCGCATCCTCCCCGCGGTGATTCGCGGGTGCTTCGGGGGAAGTGTGTTCTGCAGAGAGGGTGCAGGGGCTCGGTTCCTCCTGCTCTGGAAGCCCTGCTGGCCACCGCCAGGTCCCTCTTGCCGGCCGCTGGCTGCTGGCTGGGGCTTTAGGGCTGCAGTCTTGTTCGGTGACACCAGAGGGGACCCGTGCCTTGGTTTTCCCAGGGTGGGCGGGTGGCTCGGGCCGTGCCGGGACTGCGCGGTGCATCACAGCCTCGGCTCAGTGCTGAGTTCATGCTCTAGGCTGGTTGCATTCGTGATAATTTTTGGTAATTTTAGCATGTCTTGCCGTGGGTTGTGTGCCCACCGGACATGGGAGCAGCTCCCCTGCCCAACTCTGATCGTCCCAGAAAAGCTCCGACCC
>NW_026623439.1:84702-87010 GCF_030028575.1 Malurus melanocephalus
TAAGAGCTGAGCTGGCAGCTGGGCACTCCCGAGCCCAGTACCCCGCCTGTCCGGCGATGAGGGGAGGGCATTTGTGTTTGGTACACTGCCCAGCTCAGGTGGAGGGGCAGGATGTCCAGCTTTGGCAGGGTGGGAGGACCAGTCCTAGCCTGGAATTTTCTGCCCTTCACCTCGGCTGCTCTGCTTTTCTCATGAAGGTGCAAGCCACAGATGCAGACGAAGGCGTTAACGGGCGAGTGTGGTACAGGATTGTCAAGGGTAAGTCCAGGTGCCCCTTGCTGCCTTGGTGGGTTTGTCCCAGGCTCAGCCCAGCTTTGGCAGGTTGTCATCCTGTTTGCCATCCTTTTGCACTTTTCACCCCACAGAAACATTTCTCCCATCCCTAAGCAAAACCTCAGCTTTAGGGTTCATTGACAGGGGATGATGTGCTGTGGATGGACAGCCTAGATAGAATCCTAAAATCGCAGAATGGTTTGGGTTGGAAAGGACTTTAAATCTCACCTCATCCCACCCCTTCTGCCATGGGCAGGGACACCTTCCACTATCCCAGGTTGCTCCAAGCCCCATCCAACCTGGCCTTGGATCCAGGGATCCAGGGGCAGCCACAGCTTCTCTGGGCACCCTGTGCCAGTGCCTCACCACCCTCACAGGGAAGAATTTCTTTCCAATATTCCATGTAGCCCTGTCCTCTTTCAGTTTGGAGCTGTTCCCTATGTCCTGTCCCTCCATCCCTTGTCCCCAGTCCATCTCCAGCTCTCCTGGAGCCCCATTAGGCACTGGAAGGGGCTCTGAGCTCACCCTGTAGCCTTTTCTTCTCCAGGTGAGCACCCCCAGCTCTCCCAGCCTGGCTCCAGAGCAGAGTTGCTCCAACTCTCAGAGCATCTTTGTGGTGTCCTCTGGACTTGCTCCAACAAGTGCACATTTTTCTTATTTTATGAGATTCTGTAACTCCTCCTGGCCTGATCCAGGGCCAAACCTTGATGTAGCTGAGTCTGATGGAGCCAGATGGGGCTGAAGTTCTGCTCAATAATCTCCCTCCCAAAGAGTCCCCCCAGGGAGAGCTCAGTGATCACCAGGATGGATGGAAAGGCAGTGGGCAGCATCTCTCCCATTTTTATCTCCCCTGCCAGGAAATGAGCACAACCACTTCCGCATCAATCCCAGCACGGGGCTGGTGATGCGAGGGGTGCGGCACCTGGACAGGGAGCAGAACTCRTCCCACGTGCTGGAGGTGGAGGCCTACAACACGGAGCAGGGACCCATGAGGAGCTCCGTGCGGGTAAGGGCCTTGTAGGTGTGCAATGTTTGGGATGCTTGGTCCTTCCCAGCACTTGCAGGTGTGCTGGAAATTGGAAATGCTGATGGAAAAGTCTCATGGATAGAGCTTGTTTGTGGGGGTGGGGTGGTTAATTTTTGTTTTCCCTGTGATATTGTGGTGTCATTAGGCTGCCAGGTGGTGAGTCCTGCTCATTCGGTGAGCTGAGCCTCAGCCTGTTGCAAACCCTGTGTCCTGGCCAGGCACTATTTAAACAATCCAGGACCCCRTGGTGACAATCTTTAGCTGTGGCACACCAGCTTCCCACGGCTCCCACAAACACAGCCCTACAGCTGCACCTATTTTTAGACCCAGCAGTGGGGTGGGCTCAGGCYGAGTGTGAAATGCCCCCAGCACCAGCAGCAAGCAGAAAACCAGGAGAAGGAAATATGTTCCCTGGGGAAAAAACAGCAGCTCGACCCGCTGAACTCAGAGCAGAATTTCCCACCAAGTCGCCTCGGTTTCTACTCTGCGAGGTCTCTGAGGTTTTGAGCAGGAGATCCCAGAGGATGGAGGAATTAATGTGCCCAGAGTGCCTCCCTCCCACCAGGGAAAGACTGACTCACTGCAGCCACAGGGCTGGTTTAAATCTGTGATGTTAAACCCTTCGTGTTCACTCTCCATCAAGTGGTGTTTGGGGAAGAGATTGTCCCAGAATCATGGGATGGGTTGGGTTGGAAGGGACTTAAAAGCCCCCCTAATTCCAGCCCCGAAGTGCCACTGTCAGGGACACCTTCCACTACCCCAGGTTGCTCCGAGCCCAGCATGGTTTTGAGCACCCTGAAATGTTTCTCCACGAGCCCCGTGAAGGGTGGGTTTCCCAAGCGTGGTTTCTCTGGGGGTTCCCAGGTGATCGTGTACGTGGAGGACGTCAACGACGAGGTGCCGGTGTTCACCCAGCGCCAGTACAGCCGCCTGGGGCTGCGGGAGACGGCGGGGATCGGCACCTCGGTGGCCGTGGTGCGAGCCACTGACCGCGACACGGGTGAGGAA
>NW_026623439.1:88559-125672 GCF_030028575.1 Malurus melanocephalus
GGGCGTGGTGGATCTGGGCGTGGTGGATCTGGGTGTGGTGGATCTGGGCGTGGTGGATCTGGGCGTGGTGGATCCGGGCGTGGTGGATCTGGGCGTGGTGGATCCGGGTGTGGTGGATCTGGGCGTGGTGAATCTGGGTGTGGTGGATCTGGGTGTGGTGGATCCGGGCGTGGTGGATCCGGGTGTGGTGGGTCCGGGCGTGGTGGATCTGGGCGTGGTGGATCCGGGCGTGGTGGATCTGGGCGTGGTGAATCCGGGCGTGGCGGATATCCGGGCGTGGTGAATCCGGGTGTGGTGGATCTGGGCGTGGTGAATCCGGGCGTGGCTGGGCAGAAATCCGACAGGATGGGCTCTGCTGGTGGTTGGCCTCATCGGGACTACGTTTCCTGCTCATCCCCAGGGAATGGAGGGCTGGTGAACTACAAGATCGTGTCAGGCGCAGAAGGGAAGTTTGAGATCGACGAGAGCACRGGGCTCATCACCACCATCGACTACCTGGACTACGAGACCAAAACCAGCTACCTGATGAACGTCTCTGCCACGGACCAAGCGCCGCCCCACAACCAAGGCTTCTGCAGCGTGTACGTCAGCCTGCTCAAYGAGCTGGACGAGGCCGTGCAGTTCTCCAACAGCAGCTACGAGGCCGTCATCGTGGAGAACCTCCCGCTGGGCTCCGAGGTGCTCCGCGTCCACGCTCGCTCCATCGACAACCTCAACCAGATCACCTACAAGTTCGACCCCAACACCAACCCCCAGGCCCTCTCCCTGTTCAAAATCAAYGGGATCACTGTGAGTAGCTGCGGCRTGGCTCCTCCTGGCTTGGTTGTGCGCTGTGGATTTTGGTTTTGGTGGGCAGCACAGCTGTTGTCCATCCTTGCCAGGGTGTGATCACGGTCAAAGGCCAGGTGGATCGAGAGAAAGGAGATTTCTACACYCTGACAGTGGTGGCTGATGATGGGGGACCAAAGGTTGACTCTACAGTGGTGAGTATCTTCTACCAGCTTCCCCACTATCCGCACCARATCACCTCCCTCTCCCCCTGGCATGGGACAGCATGTCCTATCTGAGCTCTCTGCTCTGGTTTCCCCCTTGATTTGGGGGGAAACCTGCTAAAACAGTTGATAGGGAGTTAAATTTAGGGGTCTTGAAATACTTGAGGGTGGTTTGTGTCTAAGARGGCAGTTTATGTTTGGCAGTTTCACCAGCAGCTGAGCAGGGAGTGATTTGCATTTCTCTGCGGGGTGCAGGGCCAGCCCGTGGGTGGCAGTGRCTGTGCTCTCCACACGGTGCTGTGCTCTTGTCTGAACCTCTCCCAGGGTGAGGGGCAAACCTGCCCACCTCATCTAGGAAAAAAAACAAAAGGTTGGCCCAACAGAGGAGCCTCCAAATTGCTGCAGAGGGGTCCCCAGGGCCCCTGATACTGCTGGGGTAGGACGAAGGGCTAACCCACACTTCCTCATCCCACACTAACTCCTCGTTGTTTGTGTTCTCTGTTTCTCCTTCTGCTTTCCTCCCACAGAAGGTAAGCCTGTMCGTCGTGCTGGCGTCACCTTGGGGACCAGAACCCACCCCAAGGTCCACACTGAGCTGCATGGAGGGATCAGGATGGAGRTCTCCAGCCCTGTCCCACCAGCCCCAGCCTCGCTGACACCCCCCAAAGATGTGGAGCAGCCCCGGGAGCCACCGTGATCTGATCTGATCTGGCTGAGTGAGCTCTCCCTGCTCCCGGCTCTCTGTTTTTAATTCAGCAGCAACAATAACTGAATCACCCCAGGGCGCACAGCTTGCTCCCCAGCTTCCTCCCGGGATGTTGTCCCATTCAGCCTGGCTGCACCTGGCAGCCCGGGGCACCCGAAAATAAATCCCCGGGAAGAGAAAGGCTCTTCCTCTCTCATTTCTGTGTTGCCCTGCAGCACTTGGATTGCAAACTCAATGAGAGCATTTCCTCTGCCTAATTGTGGCCAAGGTAGCCAGGTCCCCTTCAAGCATCTCGTGCTCCTGTGCCTTTTTCCAGGAGGGAGCTCAGGTCTCCTCCACGCCTAGCTTTGCCCTGGTTGAGTTAAACGCTCTCAGCTCTGCCTTCTTTGTGCCCGTTGAGCTTTAAAGCAGATCCTGCCCGACCCCACTGATGTGAGCACGGATGAAATYGCTGTTTGTGAAAAGTTCAGCAGGAAAGGGTCACTCTTCAGCAACCTGAGCTGCTCCGTGCTCTGCCATTTCGATGATAAAAACCAGAGGATGCTCCGCAAAAATATACACTGCTCGGGAGCTGCAGCAGCCTTGTGCTGTTTCTGCAGCCTCCAAGCATCCCTCCTTCTCCTCCTCCTCYCCTGCAGGCAGGGATGTAAGCTCAGCTCCTGGCCTCAGACAGCTGCATCATTCCCACAGGGGATGGATGGCACGCTGTCCCCACCTCGGAAGGTGTTGGTGCTGTGTCAGGGTGGCTGTCGGGGCCGGGTGGGCAGGGGGCTGGCTCCTGTCCATGCCCTGAGCCCCATGCCCACCCCACAGGTGACCATCACGGTCCTGGATGAGAATGACAACAGCCCYGAGTTCGACATCACCTCCGACACGTCGGTCAGCGTGCCCGAGGACATCGCCGTGGGCAAGCGGGTGGCCCTGGTGCTGGCCCGAGACCCAGACGCTGGCAGCAACGGGCAGGTAGGGAGGGAGATGTTTGAACAGTGCTCTCAGGCACATGTGATTCCTGAGGTTTTCCTGTGTGGGGCCAGGAGCTGGACTCAATGATCCTTCCAAGCAATCTTGGAGCTTCCTGTGGTGGTGTTTCACTGACACAGGAATACCCCTGCAAGAGCAAACTCTGGTCATTGGTGCCTGTAATTTTGTGAGAGTTTGTGCAGTGAGTACCAGCACTCCCCAGCTGAGGCACGCAGCAGGAGAGGAAAAATATTGTCCTTGGGCTGTCTGGGGCAAAGAGCTCTCTGGGACAAGTGTCAAAAGGAGCTCAGCAATGTGAAAACCAGCTGTGGCCTCTCCTGCCATGGGGGCCGGCAGCGAAGTCCTTGGCAGGCTGCGCAGGAAGCTCTCTGACATTTGTTATTTTCATTACCCTGCAGATGGGCGTTAATGAAGTCCCATCTCCCTTAATAACAAAAATTGCTGGCAGCACAGGGGCTGTGGATATGACCAAGGCTGGCCTAAGCTGTTTGCTGTGGGATGGCTGCAATAGGACAGCACACCTGTGGGTCCCACTGCATGGGACCCTTTCACAAGCTGAGACATCTCGAGGAGATGCCAGATTTATTTTTGTAGGGTCTCCCTTCTCTCCTCCTCCTCAGCATCACTCTGAGGAGTGTTTTTTGCCTGCCCTGTGATGTTTGCAGGTGACTTTCTCGCTGGCATCAGGGAATATCGGCCGGGCTTTTGAGATCCGTACCACCAACGACACCTACGGCGAGGTGTTTGTGGCACRGCCGCTGGACCGGGAGCTGCTGGACCGCTACACCCTCCGGGTCAGCCCCAAACCACCCCCCTCACCCACCCCTCGGGCTCCTGGTTTGAGCACCAAGGCTGTTTTCTCGGAGCTGTCAGCTTCAAAATAGCTTATTTTTTTGTCCCCTTGGAAATCCACCCCCACCCGCAGATCCAAGCGTCGGATGGCGGCGTTCCCCCGCGCAGGAAGGAGCACACCCTGCGAGTGAACGTGCTGGATGTCAATGACAACCCCCCTGTCATTGACAGCCCCTTCGGCTACAATGTGAGCGTCAGCGAGGTGAGCTCCCAGCTCCTCTCCTTCCATCCTGCCAGGGTGAGGGCTGGCCACAAGGCACGTGGGGACAGCAGAGCAAACATCACCTTGGSTCCTTTAAGCGTTTGTGTCCCCTTGCAAACCTCATCCTCGGTCACTCGGTGGTTGGTGTCACCTCACAAACCTCCTTTAAGGATCGGTGACACTTGTCCATGCTCACTTAGGCTGATTCAAGGGTTGGTGACCCCTTGAAAGCCCTCACCAGTGATTTACTCCTCGTTTTGGGCGAGGAGAAAGCTCTAGGAGCAGCTAAAGCCTGTGAGGCTGCAGGGAGCAGGCGGAAGGAGAAGTGGCTACACACCCGTGGAAATGCCACCAAAGTGACACAAGGGACGGCGCCGTGCAGAATAGGAATGGCTTTGAGGAAGCAGCTCAGCAAGGGCTAGATAATTAAGCAATAAAACATAATCAGGCATGAGAAAAGACAACTTATTTCCTGACAGTTTAATTCCTGGACCGAGGCAGGGGGGGATTCTCAATTTGGTGATGAAAAATGAAATATGAGTAATAGCCAGTGCCACTTAGCTGTGAGGAACTGCTGCTCATGATTTATAGCTTAACATTAAGGATATTGCCCTGTTAGGGCTTTCTTATCTATTTAATACATGTTCAGAGCAGGTTGAAGAAGAGAATTTCTGTTTTGATTTCCCCCATAATGGGACTATCCAAAAATAATTAGCTGAGCTCCAGGTCCATTACACGGCCTTCACCTCTGCACACACTCTCTGGGTTTTATGCTCTCCCAGGCTGTGCCAGGCTAGATAAGACCTAATGTGCAGCTTTCTGCTGAGCTGCTGGGTGTTGAGGCAGCGAGTCTGGAGCCTTGAGCACCTCAGTGTCCTCTCTATTACTAGAATTACGTTATTAATTAGGTGTTTTGTGTGTGCTGAGGCCGGTGGGGTTTATGTCCTGTCTCTGCCGCTCCCAGAACGTTGGCGGTGGCACAGCGGTGGCCCAGGTGCGCGCCACCGACCGCGACATCGGCCTCAACAGCGTCCTCTCCTACTACATCACCGGGGGCAACGAGGACCTGACCTTCCGCATGGACCGYGTCACCGGCGAGATCGCCACCCGGCCCTCCCCGCCGGACCGCGAGCGACAGAGCTTCTACAGCCTGCAGGTCACCGTGGAGGACGAGGGCAACCCCTCGCTGTCGGTGAGCGGCCACAACGGGCTTTTCAGGGGCAGGGTGGGGCTGGGCAGCGCCCTGGGAGTGAGCTTGGTGTGGAGTCGAGTGTGAAAGGGGAGCAGAGGCACAGGGGGTGATGTTTTGGTGGCTTGGGGTCCAGACTTGCTGTGCACAGGTTTGGTTCAGAGGCTCCTTGGATACCTGCAGGTTTTGTTTCCCATCTCCAAATGCCAAATTATGAGTATCCCTGTGGGGCAGAGTGCTGGYTGCTGCTGTCCTGCTCACAGGCTCTCCGGGTGCTCGCTCTGGAAGGGCTCCAGGTGTTTCCCACCCATCTCAGCACCGGGAGTGGGTGGAGCAGCACCAGCTCAACCACAATTCCATTCACCATGTGTGAATGAGGAGGGCTCTGGTGATTTTGACAAGGGGCTGGAGTGACAGGACAAGGGGCTGGAGTGACAGGACAAGGGGGAATGGCTCCACATTGAGAAGGGGTTGATGCAAGACACCACCAATCATCCTGTGGGGAGGTGAGTGTCCTGCTTGGTTCATTATTTGTGCCTCTGAGGGTGACTCTGGCATGGCAGAGTGAAAAGAGAAGCTCCCCCTTTGGGGCATTTTCCAGCTCCGAGTCCCTTCTAATCCTATCTCTGTGGACAGGTGAGTGAGCACCTTCGTGCACAGACAGTGACATGGGCTGACACCCTGTGTGACACTGCCATCCTTCCTGTCCCCCACCTCCATCTGCTATCTCGCACCATCTCTCTCCGTTCTGCCAGCAGCCTGCAAAGCCTGCATTTTGATGAAACGGGTCACAGCAAGCAGTGCAAAGCGTGGCTGTGATTCTCACTTCAGCCTTTGTGCTCTCAGCTCCTCCCTCCCAGTTTGTTCACACTCCAGCTTCTGCCTCACCACCTTTTCCAGGAGTTGTGGTGTCCCTGAGGCTTATACCTGGGTAATTCTCTTCCCACAAAGCAAGAGAAGCTCCCAGCACCTGATGCCACCAGTTCTTCTTGTCCCCATCCCTGCGGGAGCGTCACTAGTCCCAGCAAGCTGAGGAATGCCCGGTGCTGAGCTGGCAAATCCCATTGCCATGGYGATGCCCTCTCCCCGTGGTGGTGCCAGCAGGGACAAGTGGCACAGCTCATCACTCCACAGTGCCCAGGCACTGTCCCAGCAGCCCTGCCTGTCCCCACAGGCTCCACTGTGTGCCCACCGTGTCACGAGCACACGTCATGCCAGCAGYGCCTCTCTGAATCCCGGCCACACAAAGTGCCCAGTGACCCAATTCCTGAGCACAGGAAAGAGCTCTGGCCCTTTTCAGAGCTTGGGGACACTCAGGTCTTGTGAAAGGCCGTCCGGCGTGTCGCTGGGTGCCTGCTGGCCTCACGTCTGCGTGGGGAAATGATGTCTGTCAGGGCCTCCTGCCTGCCAGAAACTCCGCTTTCACAAGTGGGTCCAGGCTGGTGCAACAATGCACAAAAGGGGATGATTGTTTGTGGTTTGTACATCCAACCGTGGGCTTCGAGATTCGGGGTGGGAGAGACAGAGGAGACAGAGCTGAGAGAGTCCTCACTTGGACCTGGTGATTTGGGATGCCCAGGACAACAAAGGACCATGGAAGACTGGCCAAGAGGATTCTCTTGGGAGCTGGAAACGCGGGGACAAAAAGATAAAACGCTGATGATAACAGGAAAACATTTTCCCCAAAAGGCATTGCAGGAAAGAAAACCCTCACAAGCTGGTGARCTGCAGCTGGAAGGTGTGTGGGAATTGCAGGAGTCACCTGGGAAGCCATTTCTTCTCTCTCCTAGAAGTCTTTCGTTTTCCTTCTGGCAGGAAAACTGATGCCACAGCAGTGCCTCTGACATCTTAGCTCTGCCTGCAGCACTGGGCATTCCTGAAAAATGGGATTTTTGCTGCACAGAGAAAAAACCCATTTCCAACAAAGCTTCATTCTGTCGTCTAAAAGTGCATTCGTTAGGGAGCAGAGGGACTTGGAGAGGGTTTTGGAGCTGTTAAGACCCGCAGGCAGGCATACCCCTGACGTGTCTTTCCAGCTGGATGTGCTGGGACAGGGAGCAGGAAGTGCTGGAGGCAGCGGGAGAGATTTCAGCAAAGGTGGGAGGGGGCTGAGCTGTGGGTGGCCACAAAGCTCGAGTGGTGGAACACACATCCGTGGTGCACAGGGTGTGGGTGTTCCCTTCTCCTCCATCCCTGAGCCACCTGGGAGCTTCTCCTGCTGAAGCCAACGCCAGGTTAATGCAATCCTGCAGCAGCCCAGGGTGTCCCCAGCCCACTCCAGAGGCAAACGTGGTGTGGAAATTCGGGTGCTGCTGTGCCTGGGCATGCTGCCTGCTGCGGTACAGCTCAGCTCTGACACAGTTTTGCTATGACTGATGATGTCTGTGTTTGTCTTGTGGCGATTTCTTTACCCACTTTACAACAAAAAGAGAAACAAGAGAAAACAACAAACACGCTCTGAGTAACAGTGTCTACCACAAGGTTTGATATCATCGCCAGGGCTGAGTCACATTGGAGCTGTGGTTTCTTTTGGATAAGCGATGCCAGGTGCTGTGCTSAGCACCCACGTCCCTCAGGGCATCACAGTGTCCTCTCACAGTGGCCCCAGCACTGGCCACACTGGCCCCAGGAGGGTCAGAGGAAGCCATCCATCCGTAGCACTTCCCACCATGCCCCCTGTGCCTCCACTTCTCCATAGGAACTCTCAGCCACCTAACAGGAGCAAACTCCAACACCCTCCAGACAAACTTCCCAACTGACAGACATTTAAAAAAAAAAAAAAAAAAAAAAAAAAAAACCAAATGAAAACCATAAACATCCTTTTTTGCTTTTAATCAGCACTGATAATGAAACAAACAGAAAGAGAAATTGCCCTGATCCCAAGCCAAGGATAAAACTGCAGCAGAAATAAGGCTCATCCCWACATGTGTCCTGCTGAAAAGGTATCAGCATCACAAGTCCACGGCCATCGCAAAAGGCTGGTAGAGAAGGAGGGCTCTGGTGGCCACAGGGAGCCTCTCCCCTTCCTGTTTTTGCAAAGAAAAAGGTAGTACAAGGTTGGCCAGTGATCCTGTTTTGTTCCACGCTGAATCTTTACCATCCACTCCCAGAGAGGATGTTCAGTCGAGGATCCAGAAAAGCGTTGATGTTGCAGAGCTTAAACCCCAGCAATAAGTTAATCCTCAGGGAAGCCTGCAGGTGCAGGACAYCCTTCCATCCTCACATCCTCAATTTCCAGCCAGTCTGTAAAATGTGAGCAGTACAGAGCTGYACGCTTCCCCATGGAAACAGGTAGTTAAAAATTGAAATCTGAGCAAGAGAGGTTCACTTCCAGTCCCAGGGCAGGGGCAGGATGGGAGACAAGGGCAGGGATCCTGCACACWGCTTCATTCCTGAAGGCTTTGCTGCCCCTGGCCCTGCCATCCGTGGGGGGACCGGCTGGATGAGTGTGGAGTGGTCTGCACCATGTGGGTCCCTCTGGGGTCTTTAGGCTTTCAAGGAATTTGGTGAGTCGGGAACAGGATCTGGAAAAAGGCAGAGCAGGGATATCAGCCCAGCTTRCAGCTGAAGGGATATCACTTCAGGAAGTGGCCAAACTCTGCTTTTGCATGGAAAACAGAGGGTATAGGTGCTTCCCATCACCTGAGCCTCTTGTGTCCCATACAATGCAAAGTTTGCCGTTGGTATTTCACCCCCACCTTCCCCTTCTCTTCCCACCCCTCCTGCAGCCCCCACAGGGGCTCAGCAGTGCCAGTCACTCACCCAGGGTCGGGAAGAAGCAGTCCCCAGGCCCGGGGGGGGACAGGGGCGTGTTGGGCTCTGACAGCAGATGCCGGCCGGACTCGGAGGGCAGCCGGCTGGCCACGTAGGAGAGCTGGGGCTGSGGCCGTGGCTCCACACTCGCTGTTGGCACCGCCTCAAACACGGGGTTTTCAATGCCCTGGGCRCTGCTGCGGGACAGGAGAGGCGTTGGCATTTTTTATTTCAGGATAAAATTCCATTTTTGCATCACCAGGGGTCTGGCTGAGCATTGKGAACAGCCAGGCAGGGCAGGGAGCAGGTTCAGGTCGTGGCAGCTCAGCTGAGAGGAAACAGGGAGCCCAGTGCAGGGAGAGGTTTGGCCAAAGTGGCTTCAGGCTCTCCTGGGGTGTGGGGAGATGCCCTTGACACGGGCAAAAAGGAAAGAGGCACTTCCCACTTGGAGAGGGGGAAGAGAAACAGCGATTTCCCAGAAAGCAAAAGGACTCAGGGCGTGTGTGACACCAGCAGCCCTTTCACTCTGCCGTGTGAGGATATGTGCTGGCTTCATGGGGAAGGAGGAGAGGACATGACCCTTGCAGGGTGTGGGATGCAGGCAGAGAGGGCTGGGGGGAGCTGTGGGATTCCTTACCTGTCCATCCTGACAAGCTCGTGGGCTCCTGCCAAAGGCAAAACATTCGGGATGAGCGGGGGCAGCACAAGGGTCAGGCTCAGGCTCGGACCCACTGACAGTGCTTGTTCTGGTGTCTCATCCCCCTCTGCATTCCTGCCTCCCTCACCCATTTCTTTAGCCCTCTGCTTTGCTCCCAAACCTCTGCACCCCTGCCCTCTCCCACCTCGTTTTCCTCCCAGTCCAGCTTCCTCCCAGCCCTCTGCACCCCTGCCCTCTCCCACCTCGTTTTCCTCCCAGTTCAGATTCCTCCCAGCTTGAGGCTGCAGGCTCCCAAGAAGGGGAAGACACACTCGTGCAGGGTGAAGCGAGGTGCAGCTGCAGGGCTGCAGCCTGGCCCCGCTCATGCCCACCCTCCCAGGGCTCTGCAAACACCTCCTGGCACCYGGCTGCCCTCATTTGCCTGGGCAGCACCGTGCCATGTGTCCCCTATGTGTCCCCTCAGCCCTTTCCCACAGCCTGCGTTACCAGGCTCCGCCGGATTCCTGCCGGGCATTGCCCTGAGTTGGGGTGCTTGAGTTTTGGCCCAAACTCTGCCCAAGTGCTGTGTGGAAATAYTCAAAGCACCTGAGAAGCAACCCCTTCCTTGAATTTTGCTTTCCCTCTGGAGTGAAACAGCATCCAGGTGATGCTTTGCAGCAGGAGGTGGGAGCTGCAGCCCCTGTGGAAAGCGCAGTTCCTGTTCCTGGGGCTGGCACTGTGCCCGCTGCTGCTGCACAAAACACTTCTCCAAAGGCTCCCTGAGAGCCACACAGCCGCCCACAGGGCTGGGAGAGGGAAACCGCAGGGCCCTGCTTGCCCAAGGGCTGATGAAATGGCTCTGCCMGTTAAGGAGGTGCCCCTTTCCGCTCAATTATCGGAATCTCTGCGAGCCAGGCACGGGCAGGARCCTCAGCACAGCCTGCTACTCCAGGGCTCGCTGCAATCCTGTGGCCACAGACATGCCAGGGCTCTTTTTAAAGAGGAAAGGGAGAAAAAGGGCTAATAATGCTTTTTCAGTCCCTTAGAAGGCAAAGCTTCTATTTCAGGTGTGCGGTGGAGGGAGGGATGAGTAAATGAGATGGCTCTCACAGCAGATGAGCAGGTCAGTGGGGAGCATCTCTGCAGTTTCAGTGCCCCCAGCATGCTGCTGGTATCCCCTCCTACCCCACAGCCCTCATCAGCAGCCTCCAGGCACGCCTGGTSCTTCCCAGGAGAAACCTGGCAGGGACCTGTCCTTGGGCCACYTCACACCACGCCCGTGGGACCTGGAGCAGCCAAAGGCACTGATCCCAGTGGGGCACATCCCCTCCCCACAGCCCAGGAGGTGAGATGGGGTCCCAGCACTCACGTCTGCTGCTGACAGCCTGTCTCTGCTTGTAGATGAGGAGCAGGATGAGGGGCAGGCAGAGGATGCCCACGATGCAGGCGCCCGTGGCCAGCRCGGCTGCCGTGATATCTGCGACAGAGGAGGGCAAAGATGAACCCTCCCAGTCACCTTCCCTTTCCTGGGCTGCCCCAAGCCACAATCACAGGATTGTCTAGGATGGAACAGACCTTTAAAATCATCCAGTCCAGCACAGGGAAGCCCCTCACTGCCCCAGAGCTGACGTGGATGGCTCTCACACACAGGATTCCTACTGGGATGCTTTGCCAGCTCTGGAGATAAGCTCTGAGGCACTCCTTTAGAACATTGACCAAAGCCCTTCATTGCTGCAGGACATCCCAASGCCCTTGGTCTCCCAAGTATGAGGAGAGAAGCCCTGATAAAGGCTCCCAGMAACTCTGGAGTGCTGGCTCCCAACCCACTGCCAGACTCAAAGTGCTCAGGCAAAGGGGAAGGGCTCTTTACCCACGGCCTCTGCTAAGGAATGTGCCCCTGGGAAATGTCACCCACAGAGGCTCCCAGAAAGGCTGGCAGCCCGCAGGCACTTCTGTGSCCATCAAGGCCCCTGTGGGATGGCTCATGGTGAAGTTCAGTGCTGCCTAAATCAAGGGCAGGTTCAGCTCCTCTCCTGCACATCCGAGGAAGCAGCTTCTTGCTCCGTGTGTCTGTGTTTCAGGAGGGGACATTTTTTCTTTTTCCTGACAGGGCAGGGGGGTCCCAGCACTTGAGACTGCAAGTGAGGGACCGAAAGCACAGCTTATGGAGACCAGGAGCTGTTTCCCTTGTCTGGGCATGCTGCAAGAAAATTTCAGCCAAATCTGCCCATTTATCAGCCAGCAAAGTGGGGCAGAGAGAGTGACCCAGCAAGAAAGCAGCTGCACAGTGAAGTGTGGGCATCTCCACATCTAGACACAGCTCTGGGGGAGCCCCACATTGTCTGGGCACTCAGGCAAGATTTGGGTTTCCCCTGCTCAAGACAGGGGTGGCCCAGGATCAGGGTGCAGTGAGAGGTTCCTGCAACTCTTGACCTTTGTGTCCCTTCCCATCTGCTGGTGGCAGCGGCCACCAAATGTGGTTTAGGAGGGKGCTCAGGTGCTTTAGGACAGCAGGGTGGATGATCCCCATGGACTTTAGGACACTCATGTCCAGGTGATGGGGTAGAGAAGGCTCTCCTTGAACTGAGGATGTGCCTGTCAGACACTCTGTCAGAGCAACGTTGGAAACCAGCCCCCAACACCTGTCTGTGAGGCTGCATGTGGACACTGGGGTGCTTGCAGCCATCCCCAGGGAGTCCATGGGGCCAGGATGGCAAGCAGCACATGAGAAGGAGGGKTTTTTCCCTTTACCTTTGCTGGTGGCAGTATGAAATGTGCAGTTCTGAAGGCCTCCCTTGCCTGCAGAAGAGAACAGAAAAGCATGTTACCTCTCAGTGGATTCACTGGGCTCCCACAGAGTTCCCAKCCTGCTGGCTGTCCTTGCCTTTTCTCCCTGGCCCATCATCCCAGAGCACCCCCAAAGCTGGGATGCTTTTTGGAGTTTAATCCTAGGAAGTGCACACGGAGATCCCTGCTGCAGGGCCCATCCCTGGCCATGCAGCTTCTTTTATTCAGTCTAAAAGAAAAACTATCTAATGCTGCAAATCAAGGCCAGGAGACAYCTTCCCCTCCCTCGTGCCTCTGCCCCTGGGCTGCCATCCCAAGGTTATCTGCGAGCCCTCACTCGGGTTTGCACCACCAGCCAGCTCTTTTTTTTTTTTAAACTGAGGCTTCTTTTCCTCTCTGCCAGAAAAAGGTTGAGGAAGATCAGTGAAACTATGTACCATGGATTTTATTGCATTCCAACCTCTCGAGTTATACAGTGTTTTTTCTTTCTTCCTTTTTTTTTTTTTTTTTTTTTTTTTTTTTTTTTTTTGATGTTTCATTGCTGAAGTTTTAAAACTTCAGCATCTGCTGCTCTTTGGGAAGCACCCTACATCGGCACAAGCCGCTTCCCCAGCCCCAGGGCTGCATCCCCCAGCACTCCTCGGCCCTGGCACGGATGCAAGGATACCAGGGGCTCCCTGGTCCCCTCACCTCGCTGGATCTGCAGCTCCACGAAGCCGTGGGCCACCTGCGTGCTGTGGGGCTTGCCGTGCTCCCGCCGCACCTCCACGGCGTAGCAGCAATAATTGCCGCTGTCCTGCAGGGTCAGGTTGGTCACCACGATGTGGAAGGCGCCGTGCCGGTCGGGGACGAACTCCACGCCGCGGTGGTGGCCGCTCGGCCGCTTTTGGGAGGCGTTTCCCGGCAGCTCGTGGTGCCTGCCCAGGTCGTGGTGCAGCTCCTTGTCGGTGACRTTGCGGATGTGCCGCTTGTCGGAGCAGCTCCGGTCGCCGCTGCTGCTGAAGTACCAAGTTTTGTAGAGCAGGTCGTGGCGCTCGGCCAGGGCGCCGCTGATCCGGCAGCTCAGGGTGACGTTCTGGCCCTCAGGGCACACGCACAGCGAGTACGGGGTGCTGACCAGGAAAGCTGCCGCCCCTCCTGCCGGGGAGAAGGCACCGGGTCACACCTCGGCTTACCCTGAGCGAGCGGCAAAACCCCCCGAACMAGCGCAGCAAACCCACCACCGATGCTGGCACGGGTTGCCCAGAAAATCTGTGCCCGCCCCATCCCTGGGAAGGTTGGAGGCCAGCTCTAACAGCGCTCTGAGCAGCCTGGGATAGCACCCGTGGCAGAGTGTTGGAATGRGATGCTCTTTAAGGTCCCTTCCCACTTAAATCGTTCCAGGATTCCGTAGCACATCCGAGCAGGGCTGGGAGCACAGCTTCACCCTGAAATTCAATTCTGGAGGTTTAAAACAGCTGAGCACCAGCAGCAGGGAGGCAGCGGCTGGTCTGGGGCCGGCAGAGGTGTGGGGCAGAGCATGCGGAGGGTGGGAGGAGGAGCGAGGCAGCGGGGCTATGGCTCGTGAAGGAGGAAACGCGAGCGCTGCTGAGACAGTTGCCAAAAAAAAATAAATAAATAAATAAAAGGAGAAAAAACAAACACAAAAGTTCTAGGAGAAGCCAGTGTCCCGTCGCCCCACCGCCCTCCCAGATGCAGCAGGGAGCAGGTCCCACCCTGCTTGGCTTTCAGCCCCCAGGGAGGAGAGGGGAGAGCTGGCTGATGCTGACAGCGAGGAGCTGCTTGAAAAGGAAAACGATTTTCAGAAAGAAATTGTGGAATGTGGGCGGGAGGCCTGGCAGAAGCGGGAGCAAGGGGCACACCGCAGCATCGCTGGTCTTAACCCCGCACAGGGGTGGAGGGTCCTGGTGGGTGAGAGGAGGGAAAAGAGCAAAGGCACAACAGGTTTCAGTGTTTCACATTTGCAGAGGTATAAGCGTCACTTCAAAAGCAGAAAAAAAGCAGATTCTGGGTTTATTTACTTCAAATCACTGTGGAAAAAGAGGTTCYTGGGGCTGATTTTCAGCAGAGATGATAGGAGGAGGAGGACAAGGTTTCTTTTTTTTTTATTTTGGTAACATCCTGTTGTGCCATTAGCCTCACCGCCGTTTCGCTTTGAGGTTTCTCGCTTGCTATATCGAGAGGGTGTCAATGACAGGCAGGGCGTGATGTGCCTGCCCGCAAGCACTCAGCCAGGCCACAGGCTCCTGGCCACAGGGCCACACTGACAGTGTCCCCCTCCTGGGGGTGGAGTCACTGGGTCACCTCTGCTGGGGACAGCGAAACCAAAAATGCACCTTCCACCYCTCGTGGGCGTCTCTGGTTCGTGACGGCGCAAGAGCAGCTGTGAAGCCCTGCGTTCTTGCTCTGCGGGGAAAGGGAGGCTTTGGGAAGGACATCTGTCCCACTGTGCCAAGGAGTCCCCAGAGCGGGGCCAAAAGCTGTGACCTCTGCCCGACAGCTCGGGCTGATTGCTTCCTGCTCCCCCCAGCACAGTGAGCAGCACATCCCGGCGCTGCTCTGGGGCAGAGGTCTGTGCTGCCCGAGCTCAGCCCTGCCTCGTCCTTGGATGCTGCCGGGGCCAGGATGCACGGCCGGGCTGGAGGGGCTCTGGCAGGCGGCAGAGCGGGTTCCCCACCTCCTCGCCAGAGCACCGAGCACACAAAAGGCACCTCAGATGTGTTTGTCGATACCTGATGCAAGGGGAAGTGCCCCATTCACATCGGGGCTCTCCTGGGAGCCGGAGGAAGGGAAGCCAGGGCTCTATTGGAGGAAGCCGCACTTCCAACACCTTCCAAAAGTGTCTGCAGGAGTCTTTTGTTTTCCACCTTCCAAAAGTGTCTGCAGGAGTCTTTTGTTTTCCACGCACCCGGCCCGAATCAAGCGGGGCCGTGCCGCTCATCCCCCTGCAGCTCGCAGGGATCTCTGCCTTGCTGAACCATCCAGCCTCCACCTCCGGAGCCTGATGGGAACCGTCTGCGTGGAAAGTCAGCACAGCCCACGCTTTTGGGGAGGGGCAGGGGTTACCATGTGTGCAACCTTCGGCATTASAGGCTTCCCTTCCTTCTGCGGGGCGGGGGAAGGTTCTCACATCCATGGAGTGGAGGAGGAAGCAGCTGGCGAGGCACGCAACACCCCGGGCAGGGCCAGGGCAGTCGGTGTTCCATCCCCAAGATGTACCGAGGCTTCAAACTCGTGCTGGATGCCAGATGGAGGCCAGAGGAAACATCTCCTGGTGGTGTCTTTGTACTGAAGCCCACAGACCTTAATCTCCTGGGCTTCTTCCATGCCCAGAGCCCAGGCTTGGCTCCATCCACACTCCCATTGAACCATTCCCTTTGAAGTCAGAGCTGCTGGCAAATGCCAGAATAAAGCCAGATGCCCATCTCTGCATCTCCAGCTGGTTGGACCAGTTGAGGGCTGAGCTGAGAGCTGTTGTCKTGTCACCATCTGGTAAAGACAGAGGAGGTCTCAAAGCAGGTGCCAAAAGTGCCCCTTTTCCTCTTTGGCACCTCAGTAACCTCATCTCCAGCCAGTGGTGCTGCATCAGTGCAGAGGAGCCTGGTGCAGTGTCTGCYTTGACACCTGGGAACTCTGCTTTCAAACAAAACAGAAATGCAAAAAAGTGCAGAAACCTGTGCTGCTTCACTGACCAACAGCTTCAATAAATCAGGATCTCATACCAAAATCTGGGTCWGCGACCAAAAGCCCCTCCTGGCTGCTTCAGGCTTCACGAGTTTGGTCCCCAGCTCTGGCAAGCAGGTGTTTGATCTGCATTCCTGTGCCTGGCAGAAGTGATTTCCACATCAGGCTATCTCTTTCTGGTCTGGGGAGTTTTGCAGGGGATGGAGCCTTTGGAGGGGCTCACCTGCTGCAGAGAGGAAGGTGGAGCGAGGAGCCTGGCTTTTCTCCTCTTCTGGGAGCTCTGTAACAGGCTCACATCAAAGCCCCCTTTGTCACCATGCTGTCATTATGCTCCAGTTATCAGCCAGGTGAGATGACCAGGGGTGTCTGTACCTCTGCAGGAGCGCTTCAGGCAGGAAAGAAAGAGGAGAGAAAAAACCTGCTGAAGATGAACAGGACATGTTAACAGCCCTCATCTCCTGCACCCCAGGAGCCAAATGGGGCTCCAGCAGTGGGGRTGCCCATCATCCAKGCAGCSGAGGGAGCAGCTGGAGGATCCTGCCTTGCTCATCTTCGAGGGACAGTGCTTGGGATGTTTTGAAAAGCCCAGCTCAGCTGCCATCCTTTGGGTGAAGAGRAGCCACGTCCCCATCCACCTTGCTGCCAGCATCCCCAAGCTGGATGTCTCCAAGGGCTACTTCTCCATCAATCCCTGCTAAAATTAGCCAGGGGTTCTGAAAGTTTTGGCAGGGGCGGGATTGCGCAAAGCTCAGTTCCTCCAGCACCAGGCTCACGCTGAACACCAGCATCCAAGCTCATTGCATTGCAGAAGGCCTCAAGTTCAGCCCCAACGCCCCAGATACGTAAATGAAATAATTCAAATCCCTGTGGAGATGCTGGGAATTGCTCCCTGATGCCAAGACTCAGATAAGAAGCAAAACGTGGTTCAATCCACAGAAATCTTGCTGTCCCAGAGGAGAGGAGACCTCCAGCCCCGGTGCAGTGGGGCACCTTTGGGCATCTTTTCTTCCTGGACACACGCTGGCAGAAATCACAGAGAGCGTCACTTTGTCCCGGGAGAGAGGGTGAAGCCAAGGCCGCTGCTCATCCTCCGCCTGCGCGGGGCAGGGAGGGATCACGGCCCTTCCCAGCTTCCTTCTCTGACTCGCAGTCCAGAGGCGAGCTGCGCTTTTAATGCCACCGCCCATTTCGCTGCCTGGCCCCGGAGCCCCGAAGGGAAACGCTGCCTGCMAGGGCTGATGCGGGGTCAGGCATGAAGCAGCCCCCTTCCGAAGCAGCCCCCTTCCAAAGCATCCCCCTTCCAGCACTGGGAAGCGCTCATTCCGGGAAAGGGGAACTCGGCAGCCACTCAGGGCGGCCCCTGCCGCGGCTGGTTGCCCACCCGGAGGAGCTGCCCGGCACATCCCAGCAGAGCGCATCATCCTTAGAGAGGTCATCCCAGCCGCGCTCGCACAAATCCCCTCTCTGCGCTCCCCCAGGGCTGATGGAAGGGTYTTCTCGCCCTGGGAGCCCCGCAGTGCTGGGGAGAAGTGCCGTGCGGGAACGGAGCAGCTCTTCCAGCCCGGGGTCTCTAGCGGGAGGCTGGCGGGGGCGGCTGCTCGCCTTCCACGCATGTTAGATCAAAGCGGAGGAAGAAAGAAAAAAACAGTCTCAGAGTTTTAGAACAGCCGCTCCCCTGTGGCCCCTTTACTCCAGCACAACCAGCGCCCTGTGGGACGCTGGCTTGATCCCCCTCATGCCAAAATCTCAGGGCAGGAGAGCGAATAACCCTCCAAACACTCCAAAGTCCTYGTTCCGAGGCACAGCCCCGGGCTGGCGAACACGGTGCCCCGGCGAGGAGAGTTTCTCGGGGCAGGGAGGAGAGGAAAGCGAGCTGGAGCTTACCGTGGGACGCGAGCAGGCAGAGCGCAGCCAGGAGCAGCCCGGTTCGGGGGGACGCTGTCCCCATGGCGCCGGGGTGGCCGGGGAGAGGTGGCATCTGCGGAGCCACCGCACGCTCTGAGCAGCCCCGCAGCCACCGCCGGACTTGCACACACAGGAAATTTCATTGCGATGTCGCGCAGCGCTGGAGAGAGAGAACGGCGAGCACCCCCAGGAGGCGAGAGGCTGCAGGGATCGCTCCGGACCCCACCTCTCCGGGCAGCGGGTGCCTTTGCTGGGTGTCGTCCCTGACAGCCTCACCCAGAGCCAGCTGGTCCCCCACGTGCATTTTTGGGGCGCTAAGGAGGATGCTCGCCGTGCCAGGGGTCGTGCAGGTGCCGGTCTCCGTCCCTTTCCCAGCAGGAACTGATTCCCTTGTATTGTTTTATTTGCAATTATTGTTTTTCGCGTGTTTGTGAGGATTAAGGAGGCAGAGCCCCTCCTGGGATGAAGGGGAAGCAGATACAGGGGATGGGTAAATCAGAGCAGTGATGACTTGGAAAAGGTAATGCAGCTTTCACAAAAATATAGGGAGCAAATCATCCCCCTCCCACAGCCCGTTTGCACTCTGGCCTGGAATAGCAAAGCAGCCCCGTGGTCTGACACGTAACTCCTCCTGGAGCTTGTCTTCAAATTCCACAGGCATCAACAAGATCTCTGGCTGGAGCAGCTGAGAGCTGCCTCATTTCCAGTCAGYGTTCCCTGGAAAGTGGAGCCTGGAGACACATGGAGTTTCGCAAACCACAGGAAACTTTGCTGCTTGCCTGCTCCGAGTCCGGAGCGTGCGGGGAAATAGAAAAGTACCTAATTACCGTGTGGCATTGTGGTTTTTACAGCAAACACWGCTGTGATGCTCCTGCCAAAAATGTAACCCTTGGCTGTCTGCAAGAAATTTATTGCTGGGAGAAGGTGTAGGCACAAAGTCCAGAGACTCCAAGAAAATAGTTTATTGTTCCAGGCCCCCACCTCTGCGCTGAGCCCTTAGGCAGGGTGCCATTGTCACCTCCCCATCCCCAGGTAGGGTGACACCCCCAGAAAACTGCCAGGACATCCAGGTGCCTGTGCAGGGCCAGGGACAGYTGGAAGAGGCTCAGATCCRGCTGAGCCTGACYRGYRCTGAGGTTGTGGTCAGCAGGGAGGYGGKGGGACAACAGGAGGTCAGTCCAGTTGTCYCAAATGCTCGGTTTTGTTCCTCCCCTGAGCCACGGCAGCATTGTCTCTGGGTATTTCCCATCCGTTGTGGTGTCCCCCAAAATGTCCCCAAGGCCAAGGCAAGGACTCCCACATGTCTCCTCCAAAGACAGGAAGGCACGGTGGGGTTCAGCTTCTGGTTTTCCCCATGCCATGGGCTGCTCCCTGGTGGTGGCAATGGTAAACTGGGGGAAAAAAGGGAAGAGATCCCATGGAGACGCTGTGCTTGGGAATGAGGGTGTGATTTAATCTCAGCAGYGCTTTTATCTCTGTACCCAACCATTACCTGGAAGTGCGTCTGCAGCCATGGCTCATTTCATTTGGAGCCCTGCACTCTGTTTGTGYCTCCTGGCAGTGCTGAGCCCACATTGACCTTGACAGATCCAGCCTTTCCCAGCCAGGGATCACACAGCAAATGTCTCCACAGTGTTTTAATAGAATTCCCCATGTCCCACAGGCCACCACCACAGTGTACGTCACCATCCTGGACGAGAACGACAACGCTCCCGTCTTCCGGCAGCAGCTCTACGAGGTGACCCTCGATGAAGGTCCCTCCACACTGAACGCCAGCCTGGTCACCGTGGAGGCCCTGGATCGGGATGAGGGACCCAACGGCACGGTGGCCTATGCCATCACCGAGGGCAACATCCTGGGTACCTTCCACATTGACAACGCCACGGTCAGTAGGGATGCCGGCCCCGTTCCGGACACATCCCCATCCCGCTGCCTTCACTCCCRGCTGCTCTCCCTGTCCTTGCAGGGTGAGATCCGCACGGTGAAGGAGCTGGACTATGAAATCAGCCATGGGCGCTACACATTGATCGTCACCGCCACCGACCAGTGCCCCATCGTCTCGCGCCGGTTGACGTCGACAGCCACGGTAAGGAGCTGCCAAGGAGGGTTGCGACACCGAAACCTCTTTGGGGTCCAGGAATTCCTGCTCTGTGAGCAGTTTCACATCTCCTTCCCACTGGTCAGCAGTTGCTTTTCCCAGCCGTGGCCAGTTTGCCCRGTTGCTGTCGCCCTGTCATGGGGGGTTTCAAAACAGGGTCTGCACATGGGGCAATTATGGGTTAATTAGCCCAAATAATTGGTCTTGCAGACATAGAGAAATTGGTCCAAGACATAGAGAAATTCCTGGAAATCCCTTTCAGTTACTTTATGTTTTCTTGACATTTCCTCTTGGTCCTCCATGCTTTGCTAGAGCATTKATTTCAGCTTCTTCTTTATCTTCCCAGGTTATTTATTTGCTTTTAAAATTTCCTTTTCCCTCCTTGCAAGGAGGTTATTTAAAGACTCACATCATTTTTACGTTACTTTTCTCTGTAGCTCTTTCTTTTTTTCCTGGACCRTGGTGACCTGAACTTAATGCTCTGCTCAAAGCGTGGGGAGGGCAGGCGAGCAGCTCCAAAGCAAATATTTTGCTAGAATTGAATACACTGATTATTTTTATGACCTCAACCAAAATATGACAAGTTGTACACCAGACTGTTTGTGCCCAGATTGATTTGGTGGTCTGCAGGTGGCAGGGATGGGTTAAATCTTCTGTCTTGACTGCCACAGATCGTTGTACCTCACCCTGATATCGAGCCACAGGTTTTGTAATGCCCCAAAAGGAGATAAGTTCTTGCGTGTGAAGGAAAAAAAATCCCAAAAAACTGAAGGGGAGGTTCCAATGTGGCAGATTTCCATGGATGAAATCTGTCCCCACAAGCCTGGCAGTGGGCACAGGGGAAGCCTTCAGATTTGGGCATCTGATGCTGCTGGAGATGATTTCCTGGCCCAGGACAGAGCTGGGGTTTAACTGCAGGCAGGGAGGGCGGCAGCAGCCACGTGCTGCAGGTGAAGGCAGAGCTTCCCCTGCACTTGGCTCAAGCAGAGACATGAATTTGGAAACCCCTTCAGCAACAAGCACCGATGCCAGAAAAGATAGGAAACACCCTCCCTCCCACTGCCCAAGGATTTTGTGCCAGCAATGTWTGAAAACWCAGCWTTTRGGGGGAGTTTTGGGGATTATTGAGRTCCCCAGTGGTGGGAAGTCCATCACCCTGATAAGGCGTGCCAGTATTTGTTTTCTCCACTGCTAGGAAACAGAGCAGAAACTTGGATATATGCTCTKTAAAGATCAAATTTAACCAGTAACAAATGCCCATCTGGTGGATTTCACTATCCTTTAACCCGGGACGTCTGAAAACTCCTCATTTCTAGAATCCTTCTCATAACCTGCTCGTGGCACGGTCCTCCCCCTCCAGCCCTCCCCTGTCACCACCCTCATCCTCCTCTCCCTGGCTGCAGGTGCTGGTGAACCTCAATGACATCAATGACAACTGTCCCACCTTCCCGCGGCCCTACGAGGGTCCCTTTGATGTCACCGAGGGCCAGCCCGGCCCTCGAGTCTGGACTTTCCTGGCCCACGACGGGGACTCGGGGCCCAACGGGCAGGTGGAATACAGCATCATCGCCGGGGACCCCCTGGGTGAGCGGGGACACGGGGTGGCACCCATGGAGGAGCCCAGCTGGTGGGACCACGGGGCGGAAGCGCTTCAGAAAAGCCATCCTCCCTCCCAGCTCAGCCTGTCGACACCAGGAAATCCTGTTTTGAGCAACAGGAAACTTAACCTGTTCGTGCCTGGGCAGGGGGCGGCTGGGGCTTGTGTGAGGGAGGGGGGAAATCTGCTGAATGATGAAAGCAAAAAGAAATCAGAAAGGCGAAAAAGGAAAGTGCGGAAAGAGAAACCAAACCCTGGCCTCTTGCTCCTGTGGAGTTTGCAGTGAGTTTGGGGACTGAGCTGCTCGCCAGCACTCACAGGTCCACCAGCACCCAGGTGCAGATTGCAGGGGAGTGTGGAGCATCCCTAACCACGGGAACATCAGGTTGTCCCTCTGAGAAAAGGGTGGTGGTTTCAGTCCGCGGAATCTGGAGCCCAGTTCCATCTCCCAGCTGACCCCACSGCAAAGCTTCCAGAACAAGCAGGACACAGCCCCTCAGCTCCTGCAGCCCAACCTGCTCTGGCCATCCCAGGACATGGAGGGGCTGTTGGCATCTTCAGAAAGCCCCAGAAAAGGGGTGCAGGCTCCTCTGGTTTGGTCACTGTCCCCATCCCCGTGCGCTGCCGGTCCCTGAGGGTACATCCAGCACAGCCTCCCATACCTGCAGTAACGGGACATGGRTGTGTCCCCAAACCTGCCAGGATGCCCCAGCTCCCAAACAAGCCCCTCTCTGGGGAGCAGAGGCATGGTGAGAGCCAGGGCCCCACCATGTCTGGCAGGGGAATTTGTCATCTCCCCGGTGGAAGGAGAGCTGCGGGTGCGCAAGGACGCCGAGCTGGACCGGGAGAACATCCCCTTCTATAACCTGACCATCGCCGCCCGGGACCGGGGGGTGCCTCCCCTCAGCTCCACGGTGAGTCCCCCAGGCTGCCACAGGGGGTTCTGGGCTGCCACCCCCATTCCCAGCCCTTTCCCTCTTGTCTCCTCTTTCCCCTTGTCCCTAAGCCTTTCCACACTGGTCTGAGTGGGGAAGCCCACGTGTTGCCTGGGAAGAGCAATAAAAGGATGGGAGGGGTGGAATGAAGCGCCACGTGCCTGCCCTGCTTCTTCCCTGGCAGATGGTGGTGGGTGTCCGAGTGCTGGACATCAAYGACAACGACCCCGTGCTCCTGAACCTGCCCATGAACATCACCCTGAGCGAGAACGCCGCCGTCTCCAGCTTCGTCACCCGTGTCCTCGCCCGGGACGCYGACCAGGGCCCCAACGCCCTGCTGACCTTCGACATAACCGCRGGGAACACGGAGAACGCCTTCTACATCAACAGCACCGTAGGGCCCGGGGCGTGGAGCGCTGGGATGAGGAGGGTGGGCGCACCCAGGTGTGCTGTGTGGAAGGAGGTGCCCTGGGGGAAGCGTTCCTGGCGTCCCATGCGGTGTTTCCTGCCATGTTTTTCCCCGTAGAGCGGCGTTGTGTACGTGAACCGCCCGCTGGACAGGGAGCGGGTGGCAGAGTACAGGCTGACCRTCACGGTGAAGGACAACCCCGAGAACATCCGCAATGCCAGGCGGGTAATTACGGGCGCTGCCGGGAGCTCCAGCRGTGTGGGTGGGAAAAGGGGCCCAGAGCAAGCGGTGCCTTTACCCACCGTGTTTCCCAKGGCAGCCCTGTGCCCAGAAAGCATCTGGGGACCACAGGGATGGGRCTGCAGCCCGATCCCCAGCAGAGAACAGGACCAGTTGGGTTTAGGGCGAGTCCAAAGTCAGCTTGTTGACCCTGCAACAGCAGTGGAAAAGTAGGAAAGTAGGACGGTGTTGGGCTGGAGAGTTGGACAGCCACAGTGACAGTGGAGCATCCTTTGGCTGACTGCCCCGGGTGAGGGTCCCTGCACACTTCTGAGGTGATCCAGGGAATGCAGCTTTGACTGGAGGTGGGAGAGGGGCAAAGTGAGCTCAAGGAAAGGATGTTATGGTCATCGCCCTCTTGTCCYGATTTTCCTTTAGGATTTTGACCTGCTGGTCATTTCCATAGCAGATGAGAAYGACAACCGCCCCCTCTTCACCCAGAGCTCCTACCAGGCCGAGGTGATGGAGAACTCACCCCCCGGTAGGTCTCTCTTCACTCCCTTGTGTGGCTCCTGAAGGCTCCATTCGGGGCTGGATGAGGGGAGGTGTCTCCTGGCCAAGGTGGAGGAGATACAGTGCTGAGCAGRGCAGGGCTGCAGCTCAGTGGGACAGGACACTGAGCTTGAGAGGCTCTGGCTGAGGTCAGCCTTGAGGAGGCTGTAGCTCTGGTTTATGCTGCTGGTGGACACCTTTCCTGGCACAGGTCAGAAATCCAGAGAGCCCCGTTTGGGAATTGCTCAGCTGCAGCCAGTTCCCCTTGGGACCCACAGAGCCCTGGGGGCAGCCTTGAGGGCACCCACCTGCCCAATGTCCCTGAAGAGGATGGGCTGCCATCTCTCTGYCACCTGGAGCTGCCTTTCTCCAGGGGCTGGAGGTTTTTGAAAGAGACCAGCCTGTCCAGGTAGACGCTTCCCAAACAAAGAGCTAGAAACACGATTCTTTTTATTTTGTTTTGCCTTCCTGACGTTTAAATCACTCCCTGCTCCAAGACCTCCTGTCCTGCCATTGAGCAACATCCCAAGCAAAGGRTTTGGGTGCCTCCAGGTGACACGCTTGGTGGCAGGGTGCCAATGCCACCCATCTGATGGATGTGTGTGTCTGTTTGTTTTTAGCTGGATGCCCTACCACCTCTCCTGAGCCTCGCCAGCCGGTCTGCAAGGCTGCAGCAGCCACCCCTCAGTGCCTCGTGTCACCTCCTCCATCCATTCATTGCTGTCCCTCATGTGTCACCGGGGTGGGAGGGGGCCCCGTGGGGAACTGCCACCCTCCCTAATGCTTTTGTCCTCTCACCCAGGGACTCTGGTGACAATGCTCAATGGACCCATCCTTGCTCTGGATGCTGACGAGGGCATCAACGCCGTGGTGACCTACCAGCTCCTGAAGGCATCCCTGGACCCCTTTGTGATCAACAACAAGACAGGTGGGGTGGCTCAGCTGTTCTGTCCCCAGCCCAGGGCCAGCAGGTCCCCACACRGTCTGCCACCAGGCTTTTCCCCTTCTGCAGGTGTGGTTTCTGTGAAGCCCGGTGCTGTGATAGACCGAGAGGCTTTGCYGGACCCTCACCTGGAGTTCACACTGGTGGCTCGTGATGTGGGGGGCCTGAACAGCACGGCCAGCCTGACAGTGACCGTCCTGGATGACAATGACAACCACCCCGTCTTCCAGCCGGCATTCATCATGGCACGGCTGCTGGAGAACAGCCCCCCAGGTTAGGACTGGATGTGAGGGTGGGAAATGGGGTCACTTGGGTGTCCATCCCCTTGGGAGTGGGAAGATCCAGCTCCCAGTGACACAGCTGACTGGGATGGGGTCAAAGGGAAAATCTGGGAATTGCAGCTGCTTGATGGTATCTGCCTTGGGACCGAGGGCTTGTGGCTGCTGCCCTCCACCCCTCGCTTTAGAGGGCTGTGTCCCACCTTTGCAGGCTTCTCCGTCCTCCAGGTGACAGCCACCGACGCTGACAGCGGCCTCAACCAGCAGCTGGATTATCGCATTGAGGGTGGCGGCCAGGACAGGTTCCTGATGGATGCCACCACGGGGGTGATCCGCGTGGCCAACATCACCATCGACCGCGAGGAGCGTGACGCCTACCGGCTGAYGGTGGTGGCCGTGGACCAGGGCACCCCGGCGCTCTCGGGCACCGCCACCGTCAGCATCATCATCGACGACGTCAACGACTGCCGGCCCGAGTTCATCAACCCCATCCAGACCGTCAGCGTCCCCGAGTCGGCTCCCCCCGGCACCGTGGTGGCCGAGGTGACGGCCATCGACAGGGACCTCAACCCTCGGCTGGAGTACTACTTGCTGGGGATCGTGGCCCGTGATGACACGGACGCGCTGGTGCCTGAGCAGCAGGGAGCGTTCGAGGTGGATTTTAGGACAGGTAGGAGAGCACGAAGGGCAGCGTGAGCAGTGCAGAACCCTCTCCTCATTTCTGCTTCTTCTTCTTCTTCTCCTCTGCCTGGAGGTAGGTCTGTCTGAGATGCTGCTCCTCTCCTGCCTCCCCTCTCTCCTCCTCCGGCTGCCCTGTCTCACCCTGCCCTGTGTTCTCTTCCCTGTCTCACTGACTGAACTAACCTTTTGCTTTCTTTTCCGGCTCTCAGCCTGCCAGGTTTGTCTGTGTGTCTGTGCTCACTGCTCTGTCTGTGCCATCCATCACCTCCCTCCATCTCACCCACCTCCATTGCCAGCCCCGTTGAGGGCCGGGGGCTGCTCAGCCTTGGCAGACTGGACCCAAGCTCCTCACTGGGGGAGCGAGGGGGGCACTCTGGGGTAGGTGGTGGGCTCCACTTTTGGGGAAAGAGAGCCAGGAGCTCTCTGCATCTCAAAGCTGATCCAGGAGGGAAAAATGCCCTTGTTGGAAAGAATGCAGGACAAGGTTGTCAAAGATGCTGAGGTCAGGTAGATGGGCTGTGCAGGGGAGCAGCAGCAATCGCTCCCAAACCCGTCTTGTTTTGCACAACCCGAACGCTTACCCAGCTGAGGCCATGTGGAACAAACAGGAAGGCAGGAGATGGAGAGCTGGGGRAGAGCAGCTGTCTCTTCCTGTAGCTCTGGAGTGTTTTCCCCCTTTGGAGAGGCAGAACACCCGTGGTGCAGGGTGCAGTGGTCAGCTGGAACACACGGCCCTGCCCAGGGTTCTCAGGGCAGGGCACAGGCACAGCCTGTGACATCCACCTTTTTGGGCTTCCCAGGAGCTGTGAAGATCAAAACACCCCTCAACCGTGAGCTAGTGGCCACCTACGAGGTCACCATCTCCGTCCATGACAACGCCAGCGAAGTCCTGGACCGCTCGGTCAGCGTGCCCAACGGTAAGGGTGGGCTCTGCCCAGCCAGTGCAGGCATGGGGACTGGCACAGCCCTTCCCAGGCACCAGGGCAGCTTCTGGGCAGTCAGCAGCTCTCCCATCTTGAYCACAACATTTCCAGTAGGACCAGTCCTGGACCAACTCCCATCAGGTTCCAGTTCTCCCCTGAAGACTCCTTTAGGGAATGTCTCAAACATCCCAAGGCTGCAGTGGGGATGGAAAGGGCTGCGTGCCCATAACCTTCCCATTTCTTCATTACCAATACTTGTCACCCTGCTATGTGAGAAGACACAAAGATCAAGAGTAGGTGTCCCACAGCAGCATGGGGAGACCCACAGCATTTTCAGGGCATTGTAGCTTTGGGGAATATTCAATTTTTCTTGATGAACTAGTACCAGTTGACTCTCCTGGTGTTTCACACGTGTGGCTTTACAGCCCTCCCTTCCTCCCAGCCTTCCTTCCCTTCTCTTTCTCACCTGTTCTCCTTCTGTTCTCTCTCCCTGTGGTCTCCACCATGGCCACAGCCAAGCTGACAGTCAATGTCTTGGACGTCAATGACAACACACCCCGCTTCCGCCCCTTTGGGGTCACCTATTTCACCGAGAGGATCCTGGAGGGAGCCACGCAGGGCACCACRCTCATCTCCATCTCAGCGGTGGAYCCRGACAAAGGTCCCAAYGGGCAGATCACCTACGAGCTGYTGAACCTCTCTCCAGAAGGTTACGCCTGTCTGGAAGACCCYTCGGCAGGTTGGTGGCCTGGGGAGGTGGGAATTTGGGACAGATTGGAGACCTGGGGCTGGTTTCTTATTTCAGGGCCTTCCATCCTCTAGGGAAGGTCGTGGCCAACAGGACAGTGGACTATGAGGAAGTGCAGTGGCTGAACTTCACAGTGCGCGCCTCCGACAACGGCTCTCCCCGCAGATCSGCCGAGATCCCCGTGTACCTCCAGATTGTGGACATCAACGACAACAACCCTGTTTTCAGTCAGCCATCCTACCAGGTGAGCTGTTAAACTCTGTGAGGACCAGCACAGAGCTGGGGGTTCTCCAGGGACACCTTCTCTCCCCTCTGCCTGCGCTTGAGCTGTTTGGAGAAGATGGTGAACCCTACCGTGGGCTCTGTGCCAGCGCCTTGCCGGGGGTTTGGCTGTGCCCAGCCCTGCGTGCCACCCTGTGCCCTCGGTTACTGYCCCCTCAAACAGCRTGGGATGAACCTGTCCTGCCACTCYCTTCTTTKCAGAAAGCTGTCTTTGAGGATGTGCCACTGGGTACGGTCATCCTGAGGGTCACCGCCACCGATGCRGATTCTGGGCAGTTTGCTCTCATCGAGTACAGCCTGAGCGATGGAGAGGGCAAGTTTGGGATAAATCCCAACACGGTGAGGAGCCAGCCGAGGCTGGAGCAGGGCAGGGAAAGGGAGGGGATGCTGAAATGTTCCCAACTTGTGCCTTGCTCCCCCACCTCACCTTCTGCCCCTTCTTGAGTACCAGCTGTGCCAGACGACGTCCACCTGAGGGTCTCTGTGTGCTGCAGGGTGACATCTACATCCTGTCAGCCCTGGACCGGGAAAAGAAGGATCACTACACGCTGACAGCYGTGGCCAGGGACAACCCTGGGGATGTGTCCAGTAACCGTCGGGAGAACTCTGTGCAGGTAGGGCTCTCCTCCTCCCATCACCCCTCGTGTGCTGGTCACCAGCWAGAAGGTGTTAAAGCTCCAGCTTTCCTACCCAGTGGCTGAACTGGGGGACGATTAGGCAGAAGGAAGAGAAGCCAGGAGATGCTGGGTGGGTGGCGTGGGGACAGTACGTCAGCAGGAGGGGCAGGGGAGAGTGACACTATTGTCTGCAAGGGCTGTGGCATGAATGGGTGCYGCAGCCACGGTGGCCCCCATTGTTGGAGGCAGGAATTCAGCTGATGGACTCAAACAAACGGCAGGAAGGGCACCTCACTGCAGCRGCAGAGCTGCAGGTCACGGCAGGGGCATGGCCCCAGGGGCTGCCCAGCCTTTCCCACATCACCATCTGGCTGTGCTTTGCCCAAGGTGCTGATCACCGTCCTGGACATCAAYGATGTCAGGCCCCAGTTCAGCAAGAGCCATTACAGCACCAGTGTCTATGAGAACGAGCCGGCAGGGACGTCCGTGATCACCATGAGCGCCACCGACCTGGACGAAGGGGACAACGGCGTGGTGACCTACAGCATCGAGGGTCCTGGAGCAGGTGGGTGCTGGGGCAGGGGGCTCTTCCCCAGGAAGGAAGGCTGTGAGGAGAAGCACCAAGGCTGTATCCCAACTCCTGTGGCTGGTTTGGGCTCCTGGCAGCAGTGCTGCATGTATGGAGTTTTCACTATTGCTCTGCAGTTCCCAGTTCCGCATAGTGTGGGATGTTATGGCTTTGCCTGCCTTCATCCTGCAGCCCAGCCTTGCCTTCTGCCCTTTTCTGTGTGCCCTAGTGTGTTTTGGAGCAAACTCATTGCCTGCTTTAGGTGAAGGCTGGGAAGGAGGTGTGCGTGGATTGTGCCTGAAATCCAGTGTATCTGCACATAGAAATCAGGCAAAAGGCAGCATAAATRGAGAGGGGACTGCTGAACATTCACTTTCCTGAGACATGTGGACTCCTCCAGGTCCACTATCTCAGCCTGGGCAGGAGGGAAACACGGACAGGGGTGACCAGGGAGCAGAGCCCAGAGCCAAGGATGTGGCAGTGAGCTGGGATGACACAAAAACACTGAGACCACCCACACTGCTGGCCTCAGGCTCCACTTCATCACCCTTGACAGGGATTTCYCACCAGTGAGGGGTGCACTTCAGCTGGTATACTCATTTTTTATGATAATTTATCTGGTGCAAAGTGTCCTGAGCCAAAGGTGTGGGGGATTTTTCTGTCCCCAGATGCTTTCAAGATCAATAAAGACTCCGGGCTCGTCACATCCCGGCGGCGCCTGCAGTCCTACGAGAGGTTCAACCTGACCGTGGTGGCCACRGACAAGGGAAATCCTCCTCTCTGGGGGACCACCATGCTTCACATCGAGGTCATTGACATCAATGACAACCGCCCTGTCTTTGTCCGCCCACCCAACGGCACCATCCTGCACATCATGGAGGTAAATCCCCTGAGAGGAAGCAGGAGAATATGTTCAGGAGCACTCCTGCCTGCCAGCAGCAAAATCTGAACTCCATCTCCACTGGGAATGCAGCAAGGTCTTGATTTAGCATGTGGCAAGAAGGTTTGGGTCACAGGGGTGGATGTTCACAAACAGCCTCTCTCTGTACGTGCAAGTGGGGATGATGGGGCAGATTTGGGGAACAGAAACCCCAGCAGCACACAGAATTAGTAAAAAGCCGGTGCRTGGTGCGTGCAGAGCGTGTTTACAAACATGGGCTGGAAATGCTGACATCTGAGATTTTTCTGCTTTCTGGGAAGCCAGGCTTGACTCAGCCAGTCCCCGGTGCGTGTCTCAGCCAGTCCCCAGCCACCCTGCCACGGTGGCTCCACRGTGCCAGCCCCCAGCTGGGTTTTGGGTAGTGGGAGCAGACCTCCAAACACAAGGGATTTTGGACCAAGGTGGGGCAGGGGGAGCAGAGRGTTTCTGTGCAGTGCCAAGGCTGAAGGGTTGGTGTGTGCAAGCAGGAGATTCCTGTGGGCTCCAACGTCTATGAGGTCTATGCCACGGACAAGGACGAGGGTCTCAATGGAGTGGTGCTCTACAACCTGCTGAAAACCGGCGCGGGGAACAAGGACTGGGAGTATTTCAGCATCGACCCCGTCAGCGGGCTGATCCAGACAGCCATGCGGCTGGACCGTGAGACACAGGCTGTGTACAATGTGAGCTGGGCACGGGGCCAGGAGGCTGTGGGGCYGGCATGGCACTGGTGGGATGCCAGCGGTGTGCTGGGATTGGGGTGAGCTGCAGATGCCACACCTTAGCAGGACTGKGTGGTTGTCAAGTGCCATGGGGGGCCTGCATCCTGGTGGCCAACACCCARTTTAAATCCCCCCAAAACCCTGTGCCACCCAGCTGTACTCTGTCCCTGCCTCAGTGATGTGTCCCAGCCCAGGTGGTTTCACCGAGGACAGCCCTTTTGCCTCTCTCCCCAGCTGATCATCGTGGCCTGCGACCAGGGCCAGCCACCCTAYGAGACCATGCAGCCCCTCCAGATAGCGCTCGATGACATCGATGACAATGAACCCATCTTCCTCAGGCCACCGGTGAGGCACCTGGGTGAAGGGGGTGTAGAGATGGTGGTGCCAGCAAGCACATGCCCACCTGGGCATCACCGTGGGATTTGTCTGCTTTTATTTAAAGCAACCTCAGTGCTCATAAGATTCCTTTCTCTGGGGTCTCTGGCAGAAGGACAGTCCCCAGTACCAGGCACTCTCTGTCCCCGAGCACTCACGGCCGGGCACGGTGGTGGGGAATGTCACCGGGGCGGTGGATGCAGATGAGGGCTCCAACGCCATCGTCTACTACTTCATAGCAGGTGGGTACGGAGGTGGCAGCTCTGTGTCCCCGCACACGCCCCTCACCCAGGGCCTCTGTCACCTCCTCGCTGCCTCTCTGCCCTCCTCAGCGGACAAGGGGATGTTTGGGAAGTGCCAAGCTCCAAGGGGACTAACTGGGGACCCCATTTCTGCGCCCAGCTGGAAACCAGGAGAAAAACTTCCATCTGAGCCGAGAGGGGAAGCTGAAGGTCTTGCGAGACCTGGACCGGGAGAAGGAGCCRTTCCACTCCATCATTGTCAAAGCATCCAGCCAGAGGAACTGGGCCCCTCCCAGAGGCCAGCAGGCGGAAGGAGCCTGGAACCTCAATGAGGACCTGACCCTTCAGGAGGTGCGGATCTTCCTGGAGGACATCAATGACCAGGCTCCCCAGTTCACCAAGTCAGAGTACACGGCGGGTAAGGGGTGCCAGGGGCTGGGAGGGTACCAGGAGCCAGAGGTACTTCAAGGAAAACCCAGCAGGATGATGGGGCAGTGAGATCCAGCCTGGCCCCAGGTCCCTTTCCCATCTCTCCCTCAAAGGGGTTGCCACCGACGCCAAGGTGGGGTCGGAGCTGATCAGAGTGGTCGCGGTGGACGCCGATGTGGGCAATAACAGCCTGGTGCTGTACAGCATCCTGGGCATCCGCTACATCAAGCAGCACTCCAATGACTCTGAGGAGGTGGCCAACATCTTCACCATCGGTGGGTACCCAGCCTGTTGCAGGAGCATGGGGCCCTGGGCAGAGACATCCCTGTGRCCAAAGATGTCCCCTGGCTGGGGTCACTAATCCCAGGCTTGTGACCGTCTGTTTCCCAGGAACCCTCGACGGCATCCTGCGAACCTTTGACCTCTTCACGGCCTACAACCCCGGCTACTTCGTGGTGGACATTATGGCCTCTGACCTGGCGGGCCACAACGACACAGCCATTGTGGGGATCTACATCCTGCGGGATGACCAGCGGGTCAAAATCATCATCAACGAGATCCCTGACAGGGTCAGACAGTTCGAGGAGGAGTTCATCAGCCTGCTCTCCAACATCACGGGCGCCATCGTCAACACGGATGATGTACAGGTAACCATCCGCCTCAGAGATGCTTTGAGGAGTAGGGAACCTTCCACAGGCTGCTTGGGGGTCTCATCTGAGGGAATCGGGCCAGGATAACCACGGACACCCCAGGGCTCTGGAGGTGATGGATAGGGCCAGGTTGGGGCGTACTGAAGGGGTCTGGATGGATGCGTGAGGGTCTCTTGCCATGCTCAGGAGGAGGCTCCTCTCCCACACTGCAGCCCTTGCTGTCTCTCCCCAGTTCCATGTCGACAAGAAAGGCCGGGTGAACTTTGCCCAGACAGAGCTGCTGATCCAYGTGGTGAACAGGGAGACCAACCGCATCCTGGACGTGGAGCGGTACGTTCCCCYGGCCCCGGCACTGCCYGGCTCCTCGGGGACCCTCACTCACKTCGAGGTGCCCAAGCAGCCCTTCTCCTCCCAGGGTCATTCAGATGATAGATGAGAACAAGGAGCAGCTGAGGAATCTCTTCAGGAACTATAACGTGCTGGACGTGCAGCCCGCCATCACTGCCCGGGCACCRGAYGACCTCTCGGCTCTGCAGGTGAGGSTCCAGATGGGGTTGCAGTTGCTGCTCACAACAATGATGGGGTGATGTTCTGTGATGTTCCAGGGGGACTGGTCAGTCACTGGAGAGATGGTCCACCTGTATAACTGGGGCACGTGCCCATCTGTGCCCGAGGTTTCCACTGTGCCTCTGTCTCTCCTAGATGGTCATCATCGTGCTGGCCGTCCTGCTCTTCCTGGCTGCCATGCTCTTCATCCTCATGAACTGGTACTACCGGACAGTGTGAGCAGCTCCCAGRCTCTGCCCATGCCCTGCTATGTCCYCTCAGGCCAGGGGAACCAGCRTGGCTTCTCCCATCCCTGGAAATGCCAGCAAGCAAAGGAGGCCACCAGATTCCAACACCTCTGCCTCCAAAATGCACCATTTTAATGCCAATAGCACCTCTCCCCTCCAAATTGTTGGAACACAGGGGAATCCTGTGTTCCTGTGTATGAAGGGTTATTGCAAATCTGTATTCCCCTCCCTGATTCCCTGTGGTTCTTTTGCAGGCACAAAAGGAAATTGAAAGCCATCGTGGCTGGCTCCACTGGTGAGCAGCGTTTGGGGTGACCCAGCTGCACGGAGAGGGGGGAGCATGGGGAGCATGGAGTGGGATGTCACAGGGACACAGGGGGGATGTCACGAGGTGTAAATCAGAAATGATCCTGCCCAGTAAATCAGAAATGATCCTGTAGTGGTGAGAGGATTTTCACAGCATCAGACCCTGCATTATCAGACACACTCTGGCATGTTTCTCACTGCCTTTTGGGTTGCTCTTTATCCCTCCCTGAAAAAGAAGTGTCACAGCATGGTTTGCTTAGCSCCCCTGTGCCCCACTGTGACCCCCATCCCTGCCTTTTGCAGGGAACAGAGGCTTCATGGACATCATGGACATGCCAAACACCAACAAGTACTCCTTCGATGGGTGAGTGCCACCTCCTGGGGCTGGAGGCTGCTCCCTAGAGAGGGRTGCTGTGTTTTGGAGCCAGGAGCTGGAAACGTGATGCCTCTGCATGGAGCATGGCTCTGACACCAGGACACATGCTTGCTTTGAGAGCTTCCAKGGCTAAAAAATCTTGTTCTTTCTCCTGTGACTCCATCTCTGCCAATCCTGGCCGGGTTTGGGGTGAGCAGAGATGACAGGCAGGTGTTGACACATACCTGGATCCAGAGTAGCGAGTTCATACCTTCACAGGGCAGGAGGAGGCAGTGCAGCCTCAGCAGCCGGGCTCTGCACGGGGTTAGGGACAGCACCGCTCTGTGCCCAYGCTGATGGCTGTCCCTCCTCCGGGCAGGGCCAACCCGGTGTGGCTGGACCCCTTCTGCAGGAACATGGAGCTGGCGGCACAGGCGGAGCAYGAGGACGACCTGCCGGAGAACCTGAGCGAGATCACCGACCTCTGGAACAGCCCTGCCCGCACCCACGTGAGGCTCAGCSCCACCAGGACCCCATGTCCCCTCTCCTGTCACCCACAGCACCTCCTCAGCCGCTGTCTCCTCCCACAGGGCACCTTCGGGAGAGAGCCCTCGGCCGCCAAGCCCGAGGATGACCGCTACCTGCGGGCAGCCATCCAGGAGTACGACAACATTGCCAAGCTGGGGCAGATCATGCGGGAGGGACCCATCAAGGTGAGCATTGAGGGGAGGAATCCTCCACTGAGGATTCTTCTCTTGCAGCTACACCTTCCAGGTGCCGGAGGGTAATGTCGCTCCAAAAAATGCTGGGGATGAGGCCAGCGTCCCTTAGATCAAACCGCCTCCCTTGGATAACCCCCAGTCTCTCCCCCTGCACCCAGGGCACTCTCCTGAAGGTGGTCCTGGATGATTACATGCGCCTGAAAAAGCTCTTTGCCCAGCGGATGGTGCATAAGGCCACCGCCAGTCAGGGGGACCGCTCCTCGGTCTCGGAGGTAGAGGGGTGTGCCAGGGTGTGGGGAGATGCTTGCCGTGCCCTCTGGGATGCAGTGTGTCCTCCTGCCCCCACGGGCCGTGGTCACTCCCTGTGGCCATGGTCCCTGTCACCCAGTGGTCCCCCCACACTCTGCTTGTTCAAAATAAGCCAGATGTTGGTTTCCTGCTGGTTCCCACTGCTGTATCCTCACTGACTCCCTGTGATTCCTCTGAGCATCAGCAGCGCCTTCTCCCTTGGTCCTGGGGCAGGGTGGGCTCTGTTCATCAGCTCAAGGACCAGCTGTCAAGGCTGTGGGAGTTCAACTTGCCTCCATTCAGCTCCTCTGAGCCTGTCAACCCAGCAGGTTTTTGAGGCAGAAAGGCTGGGATGGAGGGTGCTGCTGGCGCAGAAGGGCTGGTGTGGGGAGACACAGCTCCTCCTGTGGCCTTCTACCCTTCATGGAGGGACAAAACGAGGGGCGAGGAGAGCAGAGGAGAGCAGCGAGATGGAAGATGCCTTTCAACCCTTCTGCCCTCCCAACCTCCATGCCCTTATTCCCCTCCAGCYCCATCCAACCTTCCTTCATCTTCCCCTACCTGCCTGCTGCCCCATCACCCTCATATAACCCCAAACCCCAAACTCCTCCTTGGGCACTCTGGGAGCGGCTGCAGGACACAGCACCCAGCTGAGCCGGGGCATCCAGCYGAGGATGGAGTGATCCAGCTGGAGRCCATCTCCTGGTGACCCTCCTGAAGAGGGGAGCCCACCCCTCCCRCTGTGCTCCAGCCTYGTGCGAGGTTTGGAGTCRGGGAAGCCAGGAGCTGCTGTGGTGATTCCCCCGCCCCGTGGCTCTCTCACAGCTGATCCAGAAGGAGCTGGGGGACGAGGAGGAGGAGCACACTCCCAGCCAGGGCAGCCTGCGCTTCCGACACAAGCAGCCGGTGGAGCTGAAAGGTCCCGACGGCATCCACGTGGTGCACGGCAGCACAGGCACGCTGCTGGCCGCCGACCTCAACAGCCTGCCCGAGGATGACCAGAAGGTGCTGGGCCGCTCGCTGGAGACTCTGACCGCCGACTGCGGGGCCTACAGCGAGCACAACGCCCGCACCGAGTCGGCCAAGTCCACTCCCCTGCACAAGATGCGGGAGGTGATCATGGAGAGCCCTCTGGAGATCACCGAGTTATGACGAGCGGTGCTGCTGGCGGTGCTCCTCTAGGCAGGCCAGGGCCGGCGGGGATGAAGCACAGACCAGGGGGGCCGTGGTGGGGGCCAGGGGCACCCCGAGACCGGTGCTGGGCCCCCTCTTCCCCTGCAGAAGGAGTCCAGGCTAACCGGTGCAGATCGCTCCGGCAGCCTCGGAGAGCTTGGCCCCGGGAGAGGGCTCTCAGGGCCGGAATGCTTTTAATCGCCTGTCATTTATCCATGAAACCATTATTTTTTTTTTATTTTTCTTATTAAAAAAAAAAAAAAAAAAGGGCAAAAAAAAAAGGAAAAGAGAAGCTAAATGAATCTGATGAGTCCAAAGTGGATGGAGGGGCAGGAGGTGCATTGAGGATGTGGATGATGCGCTTTTGCAGCATCCCCGGGCACAGGCTGGGGACAAGCAGCTGTCACACTTCAAACACGGGCATGGGGAGGGCCAGGGCAGCATGGGGTGAGACCGAGTCCTTTTGGCATTAACGTCACCTTTCCAGTAAGGAAAGACGCAAAAAATGAAAAAGAAAAAAAAAAGAAACCCAACCTAAAGACATTCTTCCATTTCGCCAGCTTTACCAAAACTTGTTGCAATGTCAGAAAAGAGAGAGACTGACAATAACTGGGGCTTCTGGATGTGGAGTGCTCGTGCGTGTCTTTTGTTGCCCTTTCCTTTCCCCTTCCCTCTTGCATTTGGGTTTGTTCGTTCAGGGGTTTGTTTCCGGTTGTGACCTTGTGGAGAGTTTCGGGCACGGATCTGTTACGGGACTCAGAAATACACTGTCTATGGCTTTGGGTAACCTGTCTTGTCATCCTTCCTCACCACATCCATCACTCTCAAATCCCCTTTGGAAGAGAAGACCCTCTTTTACTTCACCTCTTTTTTACCTCACCCTTCAACCCAGCATCTACACGAGATGCCCCGCCGTGCGTTGCTGTGCCTTGGATTTTGGGGGAGCATTAAATATCCTCTGGGTTTACCCACACCCCCAGTACAAGGAGGAAGGACACAACCAGCCAGGCTCACGGGAAGAGTTTATTTGTGATGGGATGCTCCCATGCACGCTCAGGGCACCGCGGGTGTCCCCCCGCTGCAGCCAGCACCCTGTGCCCTCACCACCACAGGGTCAGCACAGGGCCCCAGCAAAGGTGGCAGTGTGAGAGGAAATCCTGGTGCCCAAACTCATTTGTTTTATGCTCAGGTGAGGCTGCTGCTGGCCAGGAGTGGCGTTGGGCAGCAGAACCCGGCCCAGCCCACGGGGACGGATCTGAGCCTTACGAGGGGTTCAGGGTGGCRTGGAGAGGTTGAGGTGGGATTGGGGATGGGAGCAGAGGTGGGSACAGAGGTGGGCATGGGGATTTTGCAGTCACCCTGAGAGACGTCAAGGCCGAATCCCCAGTCCTGGAAATACCAACGAGTCCCTTAACCTGATTTGGAAATCCAAGCCCCAGGAGCGGAAGGGGAAGTGTCAGAGGCCGCCAGGGCTCCCCGCAGCCCTGCTGGCACCGGGTGGCTCCTGCTGATGCCGTGTGTGAACGCAGGCACATCCCAGGGAAAGGAGCCGGGGTCCCGAACCAAACGGCAGAGCCAGCCCAGCCGGCTGAGGAGATGG
>NW_026623439.1:126164-133438 GCF_030028575.1 Malurus melanocephalus
GGGGCTGAGCCCAGGAGATCCTCTTTGCCTGAGTCACAGGCTCTGATTTTCTGCATCACAAAGTGGGAGGGGAGGGATAAGCACCATGAGCACCCTCTGAACGCCCTGCCCCTCTCCCAGCCCTCAGGCTCGGACAGGAGATGTCTGTCTCGGTCTGAGCCCCCCAGGGATGAGGATGCTTACGGTGCAGATGAAGGTGGGGTCCATCATCTGCACGAAGAGCCGCACAACCGCCGGCTCGTACTGCAGCACCAGCGCTTCACACTGCGGGGCAGAGAGGGGGTGAGCCCGGCRGGGACACCCCGACACCCCACCCGGCCTGGGTGTGCCCCCCTGGGCTGACCTTGCTAGTGAGCGGCATGGGCAGCATGGCGCAGCCCTTCTCCAGCATCTCGCCCAGCTCCTCCAGCGTCTCGTTCTTGAGCAGCTCGTTGTCGAAGTAGGTGATGAGGATCTGGCAGACGTTGCAGAAGGCACCCGAGCTCGCCGCGCTCACCGCCAGCTGCTCCAGCGAGGCAGCGCCTGGGGGACACGGGTGTCAGCGCCCGGCCAGGGGACACCCACCCTGCTGGCAGGGGACACGGGGACCGGCTCACCGGGGTGGCTGTCCCCGCTGYGGGGGCAGCAGTGCAGCATGGTGCACACGGCCGCGGGGTCGGTGGCCTSCAGCAGCATGATGACCACGGCTTTGCCGTACGAGTTGACAAAGTCCTTGCACTGTCCGATGACGCCGTGGGGCAGCATGTAACACACCTTCTCGATGTCGTTCACCAGTTGTTCCTGCCGGGACGGGGCCAAAGAGGGRAATGCTGGTTCTTTGGTGCCCCTTTGCCCCCCTGTCCCAGGTCCCCAGCCCCGATCTCAGTGGCAGGGCTCACCTCCGTCACGTTGTTCTCCAGGAGACTCTCTACTGTCTTCACGGTGAACTGGCACACATCACACAGCGGAGTGTTCCCCACGCTGTCCTGTGGGGACAAAGGGGTGGGATGCGTGCTGATAATTTCCCTCATTATCCCCCCATCATCTATCCCATCCTATTCCCTCATCAACCCCCACGTAAGGCATTCCCAGGCTTGGATAGATGGAAATGCCTGAGGAAATAAAATGCAAAACAAGGCTCCCCCTTCACAGTGTTTGGATCTTAAGGAGCATGGCTGGGGGTCCCCACTTACCCCCAGCGTGCTCAGSGTCTGCATCACCTTCTCTGCAAGCAGCGTGTGGAGGGGCAGTGCCGAGCTGGAGGCACACAGTCCCAGATGGCCACACAGCTCCATCGGGGCCTGGGGAGAGAGATGTGCCATTCAGGCAGGCATTTTCCCCCTAGGAGGGGAACTCTTCACCCCCAGTTTCCCTGTTCAGGGGGATTTCAGCCCAATGGAGCATGGGTTTCACTCACCTCAGCCTGCTACCGGTGGCGGGGCCAGAAAATTGCAAGAAAAAATGAACATAAAATACCATTACAGCAGTGGCAAGCCAGAGAGAAGGAAGGGGGAGGGGAAGTTTGTAAGAATATAAAGCAGTGGGTTTAATTTTAAAAAAGGGAGCATTTGCTGATAAGGCAGTTTGGCTGTGCCACTCGGCCCCCCAGCACCTTGGGCACCCCTGACCCTCTTACCACGTAGTGCAGCAGCTGGGCAGCAGTGTCCGTGTACTCAGCCAGGGAGCGCTTGCACTGAGGGAGAGAGACACAGCATCAGTGTCTGAGAATGGACATCTGCAAAAGATGCTCCCATGCCATGCTGACACTAAGGGGGAAGTGTTCAAGGCCCCAGGGACAGGGTTTGGAGCCCCCTGGGATGGTGGAAGCACCCCTGTCCGTGGCAGAGGCTGAATGACRTGGAYTTWARGSCCCYTYCMMCCCMAARSCSKKSSWKGKTYCSTGCTGGCTSCCTCACCCGCTGTGCCAGCTCAGGKGTCAGGCTCTCRCACACGCGCTTGGCGTGGCCCACCAGCGCCCAGGTGAAGGCAGCGTTGGTCCCCAGCTCCTGCTGCACGGCTGTCATCAGCTGCAGACAGTCCCCACACACCTCTTCCATCTCCTGCAGGGTAACAAGGRTAGAGACAAACTGGTACCCTCCAGAAATAAAACCAACCTCCCCTGCCAATACCTGCATTTGCAGGGCTGGGATTTAAATGCTGGCTGCAACATGGGGCAGCATTTTGACCAACATCTTTCTGGTTCCATCCTTCACCCTGCAATATCCCCCCCAAATTGGTGACACCCCTAGCCAGAAGTCATTGCAGCTGTGCAATAATTTTATCGGCTTTCTCTAGTTGTTGTTAAATAAATGATGCTTTTAGGGAATTCTCACCCTTGAGCAGCATCAAGACACTGGTACAGGTTGKCCAGAGAAGATGTGGCTGCCCCACCCCTGGAAGTGTCCAAGGCCAGCTCAGATGGGCCTGGACCAACCTGGACACTCCTTGTCTATGGCAGGGGTTTGGAAGGAGGTGATCTGTAGGGTCTCTTCCAAACCAAACCATGCCATGACTACACGATCAGCGCACGGTACCTGGTCCTCGCCGAGAGGCAGGTCCTGGGGATGGAGCAGGAGGGGCACGTTGGCCATGAAGGGCGCGATCAGGTCAGCAAAGTCCTCAGTGGAACCCGTGGGTGGTGGCTTCTGCAACTTCAAGGTCGCCATGGGTCTGTCCCGGCGCTGGCACAGCTTGATGGTCCCACACACCACCTTGGGTTCCGACTGGGGGGGCACAGGGGTGGGGGCTCGAGGCTGCATCTGCCCCATCACCCTCACCCCACGTCAGCCATCCTCCTGGTCATTTCTATCTCCATCTCATCCTTCAGACTGTTTATCCCAGCTCCAGGAGCCTCCTTTACTCTCTAAACCCCAAAGACATCCCAAGCTACAAAGAAACCCAAAGCCAGGGGCTTCCCCTGCGTTACCAGCACTTGCTTGCCCAGCTGGACAAGGACAAGGATGCCGGTGTCCACCATCCTCTTGCACTTGACAGACCAGTCCTGGAAGGGCAGGTACTGGCATCTCTTATCCAAGAAGAGCCTCAGCTTTTCCTGGGTGACAGAGAGAGTGTTCAGGGCGTCAGTGGTGCTGGGAGGTGGGGAGGAACACCGGCCCCACACCCCCTTCCCGCTGAGACCCACCTCGGTGCGGTTGTCCTGCAGGATCTTCCCCACCACAGACACTGCCACCTGGCACAGGTGACARGGTATCCCCTTCTGCTGAGAGAGAAGGGACACATCGGGATGCTGACACCACATCCAGACTCACTCCTTGTCCCCAGATCCCAATCCTCCACCCCACACAGGGCACTTGGGAACGTCCCGGGGAACCCATTGATTTTTGCAGGCACGTTGCTGCCTGAAGGCACCAGATGCCGGGGCGGACAGGCCGGATTCTCCTCCCAGCTCCCTGTTTTGGGGCAGACGGGCACTTGCTCCCCAGGCCCCCGCGTTCCCTGCTCGCAGCACGGTTACCCCCAGCGTCCGGTCCCACACGGTGAGCCGGCACAGCTCCAGTGCCCCGCACTTGGCCGCGGTCTCCACATCCCGRCACCAGTCCTCCGGCCGCTCGCCACACTCGTGGAGGGGGCTGGCCCCGGCTGTGGGAGGGGAGGGGAGAGGAGAGGAGAGGAGACTGTCAGCCCACCAGGCGCCCCAAGACACCAAACTAACCTCACCTCACTGGGGGTGATGCTCCTCACCGTCCCGCTGTGAGGCTCAGCTCCTAGAGCGGTTTATAAATGATTTTTTGGTTTATAAATTATTTTTWAGTTTATARATTATTKTTTAAGGTCGGTTTCSCCAGGTCACTGCCTGCTGCCAGCTTTTCCCATGGGATGTCACAACGTCAACAGCGAAAGAAATTTGGGGCTCATCCTCAGCCTCACAGCACCCTTTGACAGGCTGCAGAGGCGGCCGCTTATAAAAGCAGCAATAAATCTTGCAAAACGGGCAAACACGGGCGCCGGCGCTCAGCCCCGCACGGCAGCCTGACAGTCACGCCACGGCTCCCGGCAACGATTGAGCAACCCCMCTTTTTGGTAGGGTGTTTTCGGTTTTATTTCCTCCCCACGACAGCATTTTCTCCGCRCTGTAAATCCCCGGCACGGCATCTCCCGCCCCGGCAGCGCGGTGGCGTGGCGCAACAGCAGCGCTCTAATTGTCACCTTGGTGTGTCAGGACTCAYTGCTGATGGGGCGAGGGCTTGTTTCCGCCGGGAACTGTGCCCACCCAGGATGCGGYTGCCGAGGAGGCGAGGAGGGGGCACAGCCCAAGCCCTTCGCTGCCTCGCTTTGYCCGGGAGCTGCTCCGGGAATTTGGGAGGCGGATGGAGAGCAGCACACGAGCAGAGCTGACGTGCTCAGACGTTTCTGAGCAAAGCACACCCCTCCCCACTCCAAGAGTTTGCCTCCAGCTTTGATCCCCAGCCCTGTCTATGATTTTGCACAGCGGGAACAAAGCCAAAGGCAGAAGCTGCTCCTTCCACCCAACCCTGTGGGTTATCCCGTTTTACCCCAAAAGCTGCTTTTCCTGCAGCCTGGATTACGGCATCGCCTCCAGCGGATCCACGAGACGGCACCGTGAGGTGTCCAGGGCCACCCTGGAGAGTTCCCGGGGCTGGAGGTTTTGGGGATGGGTCTCCCAAGCCCCCCACCCGTCCCGCCTGCCCCCCAAAGCGCTGGCGCAGCTCGGCGGGTGCCGGGTGCTGTTTCCGCAGCGATTTCCCCATCGGGCTGACGGCAGCACCGGGGCAGGCGAGCCCCGGGGCAGGGCGAGTCCCCCCGGTTTCCCAGGCTTCCCACACACCTCCCGGCCTCGCCATGCCGCGCTCGCCGCATCAGCTGAGAGGGATATATTTATTTTTTCAACYCCGGCCCCAGCATCAGGGCAAACAGGAATGGCGAGTCAGCGGAGGCATTAAGGGCCAGCACCAAAACCCAGGAGAGGGGAGACAACAACCCCACGGCTTTTTTTCTGAGCTGGTCCCTCAGCATCTCTCATAGCCCCACAGTGTTGGAACCTGGATCCCGAGAGGGGAGTCGGGTGCTCTAAAAGACACCACACGAGTGGTTTGGTCCTGCACTTTTCACAGTGGGCCTCAGCTTGGCCCTTACTCCTCACCCGCTCAAGCTGAAACTCAGACAGCAAGTGCTGCACCAGGAAAGTAATTAGGACTAATTGTAGCACCCGCCTGCTGGGAGCAGGGGGAGCTTCCCGCGGTGGAAACCACTTGCCACGGGGCAAGCAACTGGGGARACTGGTGTCCCATGACCTCTGCTGCACGTTTCGAAGCCGTGCCGGGCACACAGGCAGCCGGGCAGGAGRTGATGGCGTTTTTGGCAAAGGACAAAGGCAGGGYTGCTCCCGTGTCGCTGGGCGGCCCRAGGCCAGMAGAARTGCCCTRTTCTTGTCTGCCAGAGCCCTGGGATGGGGTGGGCTTTGCACRGAGGGGATCCAGCACTGAGCTCCAGCTCTGGCAGGGCTGTGCTGGCATTCCACGGGGGCTCGGAGCGCCCCGGCCGAGCCGGCAGAGCCTGGCGAGCCGGTTGTGACGTAAAGCCCGGGGGTGGCAGCGTGGGCCCCAGCGCCCCAGTTCCCGGCCTGGCACACGCCCCTGTTACAGCAAGAACCATAAATAGGCTCTTCCCAGCTCCCAAATCCTTCTCTGAGGCTCGCGGGGTCCCCAGATCCGCAGCACCCCCGTRCTGTTGGGGCCAAGCCCCGGCGGCTCCCGGGACAGGTGTCACCCAGGGCTGGAYGTGCCCAGCRCAGGTGAACTTTCCTGCTCTGCCTGTTGCTGCCTGGAACACCTGGACACGTCCCCCACACCCCACGTCACGCGTGCGCAGCCACAAGTGTCACGTCCTCCGCCACAAAGCCTGGACGGGTCACATCCTAGGCTGCAAGGGGGGCTCTTCACCCTAAAACATGCAGGGGGTGCATACAACAGTGGGGCTCCACTGATTCCAGGGAAGATTTCCCCAGGAAGCTGTGACTTGCCCTCAAGGCAAGGACCAGGGGTCAGAAACAGGCTTTCCCCAGCTGGTTTACTGGGGATGGCCATGACTAAGGGACGGMAGCAGARGATTCGCTCTCAGGTACCCAAAGTYCCGATGRSGAGAGGACTCCAGAGATGAGTCRAGCACATCACSCCATCACCCRTCCCGCAGCTCGGCAAGCCACAGCARAGGAGGCTTCYTGCCTCCTGCATTTCCTACGAGGAGCCTCAGGAAMGGGGCAGCTTCAGSTGGCACCGTGGTCACTCTGTTGTGACAACCAAGTGCCCTCCCCCAGCTCACATGTCAGCAGCCAGCRGCAGAAAGAGCAGCCCCCTTCCCCCACTGCAGAAACATCCCATTATCTGCCTGCCCGCCTGGCAAAACACCGGGAGCACCTGAGTCCCAGAGAAGGGAGAAAAGAAACCCCTTTTTGCCCTGAAATAACCTTTAAGGGCAGAAGCAGCACTCRTACCGAGGCAGTAAAGCAGGCAGTGATGCCACCATCCCAGCTCTCCTCTACCCAACTGCAGCACCAGAGGAATGAGGGAGCACAACATGGAGCTTAGGGAGCAAAGCTGGGAATAGTTTTGAGATTCAGCAGGGTTTTCCGGSCTCTCCACGTCCTACCTACCCCCAAGCCTGGCCTTACCTTGGTAGGAGCCCAGGCACACAGAAATGATCAGCACCAAGCCACTCCATTTGCTCGCCATGCCGTTCCTAAGAGTCTTCAGTGGCTGGTCCCTCTTCTCTGCTGCTCCCAGACTGAGGAATCTTGGATGGGCTGGGAGAAGCAGTGAGAATCCACACCTACGCAGGGCAATTACCACACCCCTCACTTTATGCCTTGATTATAAAATCATCACCAGGGAGGGAGGGACCAGAGCAGGGCAGGGATTCCCAGGTCAGAAGCAGCCCAGAACCTGCTGCTCAACGCTAACCTGGCTGCAGAGGGTGGGTRAGGACAGGGAAAACTGTCCTAGGGCCATGTGACAGCACCACGTGCCCAGCCTTTAAAAGCCATTTTTATATTGTATTTGAAATCAACCAAAGAATGGGGACACAAGGGAAGCCACATTAAATGCGAGTCAGCAGGGAAGGCCAGTATCAAGAAGTCCCTGTGGCCTGTGCAAGGCAGTGATTGCAACACGGGGCTGTTGCCTCACACCAGGCGTTGTGTTTGTCCAGGGAAGAGCAGCAGCAATCCCTGACAAGCCTCTTCCATCTGCAATCCTGCTCAGCAGAACAAAGGCTTGATGGGACACGCAGCTTAATGGAACCTGAATCCTTTCAGTCCC